>NC_060169.1:18774780-18834769 GCF_021292245.1 Micropterus dolomieu
CCCCCCCCATGTGCACCCCCCCCCCCCCCCCCTTGTGTAAGGAGGGGATAGAGTGGGGCCAAGTGCCCTTCAGCAAAAATGAATTTTCCAATTTCAGTTAGTTCTTCCATGAATAAATAAACAAATGAATAATTGAAAGGAGCAACATAAATAAATAACATCACAAACATTTCGCCGGTACTCATAAGTATTCTACAGATAACTCGGGCTGCATGCTAATGATAAAAACAGTACATGTAGCAGGTTGAAGATGCATTATTCACCGCTCTGCTCTAACCAAAATTAAATAAATAAATATCTCTCAAGGAACTCAAAACATCCTCTTAGTATTGAAGTGACAGGTCTGTCCCATATATAACACACAAGGACACTGTGGAAAACAAATAACTGACCAGTCAGATGCAAGAGGGAATAAATAAACCAGCAAAGAGCTGGCAGCCATTGACAGGATCTCCAAAATTTCAGCAAGTTGTTAGAAGGAAAAATAAATACTTCCAAGTGCTAGGAAAGATACAATACTTTTTTAAAAGTCCTGCAGGAGGTATGGTGACGAGATGAATTCTCACAATGAACAGTTATTGGAACAGTTGGACAGACTACAAGAAAATAGTAATTTTCAGTTATTGACAACAATGTTTTCTCTGGGACGACCCAAACGTCATTGCAGAGACTGACCACTCGACCGTTAGAGATACTTTTCTGGCATTATTGTTCTATACTTGGTCGGAAAAGGCTTTGTTCATTCCCTAGTGAATCTAAACAAACGTGCAGGACTCACTGGAGAACACAAACAATCCCCTGCTATACAGAGCAGACACATTTCACTGAGATATGGGACACACAAAATGCACTGACACCATAGAAACATCATAGAATGAGAAATCACTCAAGACAGACAGTAGTAGCAACAGGGTGCCAGTTGCAGCAAAGTATAACCCGAAGCAGTGGCATTATGAATGGAAGTTGTTTCATTTTAAAAACCACCTTGGCGTGTTCATAAAAATGATTGGTCAGTTGATTGATGAATGTGATGGTGAAAATGATTGTAACAGTCACAACTAGTCGCTGCAGTGAATAAGATAATGAGCTTGAGCTTGAATGTTCATTAGTGACCTTGGAAATATCAGTTTGACAAAACTAATCTTATCGCAAGGTCCACTCAATTGGTTTTAGGAGCTCTGAGAGACATTTTGTGACCTTTAAGCACCAGAAAAACCAATAAGTGGAGCTTGTGATAAGATTTGTTTCTTAGGCAGATAATGAAGAATCCTATGGAGCATCTGTACAGCTCCTAACAAATATATGTTACGTTGTTTAAGTTAATATTACACAGTTGTTTTTTTTGAAAAAAAAAAATCAGGTTGAACATGTTACTCTGCACGTGTATATAGAAAATGATGAACAACTGGACTCAAGACCACAGCAGAGTAGTGTAAGAATAACATTGTCAAGGCATATGTGTGAGGAGTTCCAACAACAACAAATGCGCACAGTAAACTAAGTCCAAATCTAGACAGATCTCCATTCCACGACTCAACATCCTAATAAATAAAGGCCTCATTCGATCACAGCTAATGTCCTATTCTACAGAAACAGCGGTAGAGGTTGGAGGATTATGTAGAGGCAATATTGAATGTGGAGTTAAACAATGATTACTAATCTCATTGTATTAGAATAAAGAACAGCACATCAGCAAACATGGGGGGAAGTTGCCCTTTGTCCTCTGCGTAGCTCGTTTTCCACAAAGCTCATTAAGGGATACTGTTAACATGCTTCCTAAGCACAAAATGTTAATTAAAAACACAAGGCTAATATGCATTTTTACGCCACGTTTTTGAACGGCATGGAAAAAAAAATCTAATTTCCTCTGTGGTTCTGCTGATTGCAGTCTGATGTGGTGCTGAAGTTAATTAGAACCCTGTGATCTGATGTGATGAGGGGGTGACCGCACGGCACGCTGCCACCAGCTTCCCTTCCTCCCCTCCACGACTGCAATCACCCCGAGCCTACTCATCATTACTGATGTAGACTAGGCCATTTCACCCAGACTGAAGGTCCCACCCTGCTGCTATTTCCTTTTCTTCTTTTCCTCTCACACTCTTCATGTCTGTCTCTTACCATGTCCGGCAGTTCTGGGCCACCAGGCTGAGGTGTCTGTCCTCCAGCAGACACGAGATCCAGAACAGGCCAGACAGCTTCTGTGCTTCAGCCAATATAAGCCTCACTGCCTCAGAGGCAGTACGGGAGTCTGCTTTTTACTCCTGTAGCTTAGTGTCCCACAGACACCTGTGATCCATCTTGAGGTCATCTTCCTCAGCCCAGCTCTGGAGCTGGACTAAGCAAAATGAGAGCACACAGAAGACCAGGGTCAGCATGGGAGTTACTATAGCGCAGTAATCATCGTTGACAGTCAGGGAGAGTGCCGCATCAGTCAGTAATCCCTTTGGTCAGTCAGAGGGTAGAACAGAGAATTATTTATCTAATTTACGTTCCTATCAGTTTGTACAAAGACTTTTGGAGTATATGATGCAGATTTTTTGCGGCACAACCAGGTCTCTTCATCCCCAAATTCTGCTATGAACTAATACAGTCTGTGAACTGTGTTGCCCTTTAGTCACAGTGTGCTCGCCTCGACATTAAAACAACACGTCTGTAACAGCTCTGATAAGTTTTCACTGAAAGACATTCAAAGAGGGGGACCATTTTTATGAAGTGACAAACGTATGCAGTGACAGGATCATTCCATAAAAGTCCATGCGAATGAAATGAACAAGTCTTCGCTGGGTGTGAAAATATACTGCGGCACGCACCTCTGCAGACCCTACTATTAATCAACCTGTCTGCACTTTGTTTTGAGAGTAATCTCGTCCAACCACCAGAGAAGCACTCAGCAGTAAGTGGCGCTTGGCTGTGCTTTGAAGGCCGTGGTTTATTGCCATCCCAAAGCACAGCAAGACTGCGCTGTAAAAACACATCATCTCAGTGCTCAACACTTGCCTCCCATTACACACCACACACATGGCGATCTAGACCTCCTTAACCACTCCTGGCCTAACTTCAGCTATCATAGGTAGACACAGTATAGGCCCATACTGAAGTCCTTTTCTTGTCTTTGTCCATGCAAAAAGTCTTCCTTCTGAACCTCATCCTTACTACTGATAAATCATGACAAAAGAAGCTCACTTTTCATAAATAAGGACAATGAGAGACATGCCCCTTTATACCTCTGTCTTCACACAAATAAAAAATTAAGGACAGCAGCAAAGCAGGTCAACATCAAAAGTTAGAACTTCCTGAGAACTCACTCTATGGATGTTTAAAGATCAACTACTGTGGTGATGTTTGCTTAGAGAAGCCAAATTATGGAAAAGGTCAATCTCGTCTTATCGCCCATCCCACTACAGAAAGGTGATGCCTTACAAAACAGGTTTCTTTTTAACTGACTTCTTTTAGCGTATCAAGGTGACAGACGTCTGCCTATGTGTGTTTCTGAATGTATTGCTGTGTGTAGGCTATGCTTACAGACCAACAATGAGGGCCAGACCTTGTCCTTCAGCTGGCACTCCTTTAATCTCTTCATTTCTTTGTATGCATTGCATTGCTGGGCCAAACACACAAAGACACAAAACTTTCCTTTTATTTTTATTATGAATGAGTTGAGGCTAATCATGGTGAGATAAGTGGCTTGTGAGAGCAACACACTTTTAATTTGCTGCCATTTCACTACAAATCAACTTGACATATTTTCTTTCTATCTCTTTCCATGAGCGGCAAGGCCACCGACACTGACCTGTGCTACATACTCCCTGCTCTTGACTTTAGTGAGAGCTATCTAAAACTTAAAGTATCTCTTTTTTTCGTTACCTGACCTCCTCAAGAATACCTCCTGTACTATTTCAATATTAGGACAGAGAGTGCAAGTCAAAGTAAATAAAGTGCTGAAATATTAAAGTAGAGAGTGGCGGTCAGCTGGGCAGTGGTGGAGTGGCAGTGTTGGGAATCGAATGGGCATGCAGGAGTGTTGAGATGAGACTCATACAGGTTTGTCTGACTTCATAATCTATAGCAGGTCTGTTCTGACATTTAAGGGCCCACTGTGTTAAGAAAATTAAGCAGAGGAGACTGCAGGCATAAATGAGCATTAACACTAAACTCCATATAATATTGAATTACCACATTTGCAAGTGAAATCAAATTTTAAATTGGAAAGAGTGAAACACATATGCAGATGCGTTGTGGAGGCAGAATAAAGCAGGCCTGAGTATGTGATTGCTTTTAAATGGGTGAGCTCTAATGTCTTTCACATCCTTTGGACCTTTGTTGAAACAGTAAAGAAGGTGTATTTGAATATAACATTCACCCTTCAAGGACTTATAGATGGAATGTTTTCTTCCTGCACCACCGATGAAAAAAGCTTCTGACCTGTGTTTTAAAGGTAGCATATGTGGCATAACTGCAGCTCCTTTTAAGCCAGTGACTTTTTTTCCTCTCAAAAGGAGGAGGTCAATAGTTCAAAGCATGAAGGCCCACAGCACTCTAGCTTCCTTCTATGAGCTCAAAAGAAAGGGTGAACTGAAGTCAAAGGTACACACGAGCACTTATGTAGTGTCAAACCCTTAACTCTTTACTGAGAAAAACAGTCATGTGGATATATATGTATTTTTATGTGTGAGTGTGTCCCAGAAAGCAGGAAGGCCACCAACCTTTCTTTGCAGCTCTTGCCACTCATCCTACATCCTTGCAGTGTCTTTGGCCTGTGTATCTCCACCTGTAGTTCAGAAATCTGTTCTCCTCCTGCTCAACATACAGACAGGAAAGAGGGAACAGAGGTGTGGTGTGCAGAGGATTGAAGCATCTCTTTTTAAAGGTGTCAGCACACCTTCCTTTTACATAATACATATCACACCTCAGAGATGATCCATTAGCAGGTTACAGCAAGAGAGCTGAGCAATAAGCTGACGAGATACAGCTGCAGCAGAGACACAAAGACAAACACAACCGCAAGCAAATACATACACACACAATATCCTCCACTTTTACTGCCAGATGAGAGGGTGGGATTGTCTCTGCGGGGCAGACCTGTGTGTGGCTGCATTTAAAACCACTTTTACTGGACTGACTTCTGGGCTACGACCCTTCACTGCCTCCAGAGAAAGCGCAAAAGACAAAGTATGTGAGAGAAAAAGAAAAAGAGAGAAACAGAGCGAGATATGAACATTGAGAGGGAGGCAGACAGAAAAAGAGAAAAGGCAAGCCAACACCCCCCCTGCACTTCCAGACACTGATTTATAATTTTAATATCTCTAATTTCCACAGCAGTGCCCATTTTCCAAATGTCATTTTCCAATTTATGTCAAACCGTGTGACCATTTTTCTTAATACAGCATATGACAAGCTCGGTGGCAAGGCGGATATGCAATTCAGATTGAGTGTTTTACAGGCACAGCAGCAGACACACTGGGGTGTTTGTGTGTTTATCTTTATCAGTGTCTGCTCAGTATTTTGGAGGGGAAAGACTGGGAACGTTATACACCAGGGAAAAATTGGATTCGCTGCAAAATATGTGCCTTCAGGGAACAAAACCATAATTCTGTCATAAATCTAATAATTACAGTTATCATAATAAGAATTATGATGGTGGCAATGATAATGTATTAAAATATGCATTAACATTAAGAGCTTCAAATGGAATGTGGGATGGCTTTATGACCATTACATGAATATTGATGTTAATTAAAACAGAACCTCCCTTTTTATGTAACACTCTATCTTGTTGTAATGGTAAGAGTTGGACACAGTGGTGAGGCGATGGAGCAGAAGTCATTACTGATTGGTTTACAAAACGTGGGGCACTGTGGAACTCCTCTTGGATGTGCAAAGGACCTTGCAGGTTGGCTCTTTCCATTGACTCAAATAAAATTCTCACTGTAATGGACTAAAGCAATTTTGTGAAGACATTATTGGGATAAACCATGCAAAACCACCTGTATGTTCAATACATTCAATAAAACGATGGTGTTTTATTGAATTGAAACGATGGTGCTACCTGAGCCCGGGCTGGCTGACCTTTAATATGAGTGAAAGATAATCCCAAGCCTGGCTGCTCATGATTATTCCCCCACTATAAAAGTCCAAAGTTACGCACTGACTACAAATATGCTCTAAAAACACATTAATGACCACTGGGATCTAAGTGACAGCAAGACCTGTTTATGGCATAGCAGTGTTAAGACCTGCTTAGGATAACCTAAACAGTCTCACTTCTATCCCCCCTCTCCCCTCTGAGCCAAACACTCGACTGTTTGTGAGTGGCGGCCCGCCAGCCCATGTTCCCTACTATTGAAAAAGGGTAAAAATAACAGGAACAAGTTGTCGGAAATGAAATTTCAATTCATCCAGTCCCTTTATACACTGGTGCGAGAGCCTGTCGTTGAGAGGGAGGGATCAATAGTGTTTAGACAGCAGGGCAGATTTTCTAAGCGCCGGATCAATAGGAAGGAGAGAGGAAAAAATACCCTGGCTTTTCTTTGGCTGTTGTAGTAAATACGAACAAATCAGTGGCCTTAGGCTAAATGGATTGACCAGCTGTTTCCGAGTTCTGTGTTGTAAATAAAGATCCATTCTGAGGTGTGTAACCGAGGCCCAAAGGCGAAAGTGCCACTGTTCAGGTTGGCCCGGCATGGGCTGTGCTGGACTACACAAGTGTCTTGATCAGAAGGTGAATGAGGCAAAGGAACAGAGGAGGAAGAAAGGGCAGAGGAGAGAGCTGACTGTGTACAGTGTTGGTTCCCAGTTATTTCATCAGTGGAATTCAACAACACCAACAGTCATGTTCAAAATGTGTTCATTTGAATGGATTTTAAACTGGTTGTTAAATATATAAATAAAAAAAGCATTTTTTCATACAAGACACAGTGCTCCTGAAACATCTAGCTTCTGCCACTTAAAATGGTAGTAGCATGAATGTAATCATTTATCCAGCAATTTTAGATAGATGGACTTCTCTTTTTGCTTTTGCTAACTAGTTTTCATGTAGCTCTGGGAGGCGTGTCCTGTTTTGCTTATTGCTGGTGGTTTATTGGTAGTTGTGACAATAAATACAGGGTTTTTCCTGGCTCAGAATGGGCCTTTGGGGGGGTGACTGCGCGACAGTAAGAATGATAGGTACGCGTTCAGTAAAGGCAATGACTTGCCTAATGACCAAAATCTATGCATCTTCTTGTTATTTCTGACCATTTGATAAACAAAATATATATTATATAACATTAAATAGAAAGTGTAATGTTAGTATAATAATATATTTATAGGTTACACTTTATTTGGATAATCTGCCTACAGATAGTTTATTGGTAGAGATTTAGCTATTTCACAATAAAACCATTTTCTGATATTAGCCTCCACCACTGTGGTTAAGGTTTGATTAGTGCTAATGTTTGTGTATTCATTATAATTTCAGATAATAGTACAGCTTACCATTAGTAGCCTAATATTAATTCCAGTTGCACAAAACAGCAGTTTCTGTGGGTTGTTTTCAGTCACTAAATTATTGTACAAGAAAAATGCTCCACATGGTGGTCAATCGCTCATTTGTTTATGCAAATTAACTTGTCAAAAAAAAAGTAGAAAACTGTGCATACAGAACGACGAGTTAAACATTTCTAAAGTTAGCTGTAGTGCCTCAACCTTTTTTTCCCGCCTCCTCCAGGCTGTGATTGGTTGGTTAACGAAAAGTGACTATAGTGCCACTATACAAATGACTGCATGAAAACCTGATGTGGAGAGGGCAGAGGAGAGGACCGGTGCAGGTGTCCTGCCGAAAACTGATGTTTGGTAGGCCTATGTGTAATATCTTTGTTTATATTTGGAAAACGGGCTGTAGCTATAAGATATAAAATGAAGACAATTTTGCAATTATTCTTATGACTCTGCATTATTTTACTTGCTGTGTAGGCCTACCAACCAATCCACTCTTTTTTAGCTGTTAAAATAACTTTAAATGGCCAATACAACTCATAAAATGCAGTATTTCACTTGCCAGAAAATGATTGAAGCCTTTTGTTACTGATTGAAAGGTTATTTCTGCCCTGAAATTAGTTGATTTCATTCAGAAGAGTTATATTTGACAGATTATAGCTCACCTAATACTTTTTACCTCTTAAAATACCTTTAAATGGCCATAAAATGGAGTAGGCTATTTCACTTGCCAAAAAGTGATTGAAGAGACTGGGCAATACAGCTCCAGCAAACGGCAATCACTTTTCGGCAGACGATCACTTTTCGGCACGACACCTGTACGCCAAAGAGTAAAAGTGACAGTAACGGTGAATACCAACGCACTTGAAGCACAAAAGGCTTTTATCTTGTGTGAAATGACAGGAAGTCATTAGCGCGAACTTTCGGGCGCAGTAAAACCAACGCAGCAACTGGTTTATTAATCTAGCGCCAGCTGCATGTGTAAAGTACAGCGGCTATGGATGAGAGATCACTGCTGAAGACGTTGTATTTAAGTTTATGTTGTGCTTGCTCAACAGTTGTTTGATAAATGACGATTAAAACACATAGGATATGAAAGGTTGTTTTTTTTTTTCAATTCTGATCATTTTGGCGCTGAGGATTTTCCTTTGGCGCTCACTAAAACCTGTTTGGGGGGCGCCAAATATTTCTCTATGCAGGAAACCCTGCAATATACTAAAGATCAGCCTCACAGCAATTTGCAATCCTGTTAATGTTTTTATTTTCTTCTTAAACACACATACTTGGCCATATACACATGCATTTCTCATCCATTGACTTTCAATGCATGAGTTGCTGTTTGGTGGTCCAGTAACCTGGAACTGCAAGAGTAATTTGCAAATGCGTACTAGTCTGGTACAACGGGCACGCACCAAGACGCCTCTGGATGCATTGGATACACCTACAACCAGAGCAACGAAATGTGTGACGTAGCTCTGAGCGACACATGCAAGTTGGGGTGGTTGGGGTGGTTCAGGTGGGAAATAATCAATGCAGTACAGACTGTACGCTGATCTAGACCTACAACCTATTTTACATTATGTGATTGGCCCGACCACTTCCTGGATGAGAGGAAAACTGTCTGAATGGGAAGTGCGCCAGATGTATGGGCCAGAGCAAATGGAACATGAGCTTGGCAGATTTGTGTGGTTCCCACGCTAGTAGTCCAGCACACTTATTCATAATTTTTTTTTTATGCTTGTATATAAATAGATACACATATATATAAATATGAATCAAAGACGTTAATAATTCTTATCTTGGCACACAGAAAGTACACCATTAACGGAATTGACAAAACGCCAGAAGTACAACTTTTTAGATGACTAAAATAAATCATTACATCAAAGATAAGACTGGTTCTTGAGGTAGGCAACTGTGGCAGGTTAAATATTTCCTCCAATATACTGGGCTAATCAGAGGGTAAGCTCCTGACAGGATGACTGATGCTCTGCTTGCTTTGCCTCACCTCTGGACTTATTAAAGAAAAACACCATGGGCCATGCTTTCACAAAACTCATTGGTCAACCATAGTGGAGAGTGTGATGGGTGAAATTCATCACTAAAAACTCTTCAGCACAAAGAAAACACACATTGGAGCACTGACGACACAAGAACCTGTGGTCATTACTGATTGCCTCCAAACTCAGCGAGAAGACACTTTAAAGGACAAATGTGTGTGGAAAAGAATGGCTGTTGACTCTTGCTGCAGGGTTGACAAGAAAAAAAGACAAGTGAGAGCGAAATCTTAGGCTTTGCTGTGCTTGGAAACACTGTCGGGTTCTGAGAAAAAGCATGCATGTGGCTGAAATGCCTTTCCTCTCAATTCTTGCTAGGCAAGAGTCACAGTTGAAATTTCTAAGAAGAGCTACCTAGCTCAACATTTGGCCTACCTAAACACACACCACTATATGCTGGTGTCTGGAAGTGATATATAACTGCCTTCTCTTTGCATTAGGCCAGTAAAACTGGAGTTTGATGGTATTTCTGCAACAACTGCACAAACAGATCTCAAAGACTACTGTACAACTGAGGTCACATAATAGACACAGAATCTTCACAAGAATACATAAACAGAGCAGCTAGACATGTTGTACGACTCATTTGAGAGCAATTTCACAATGTAATTGAGGCTTTGTGTGTGTATGTGTGTGTTTATAAGTGCTGGCTCTGTCTGATTAAGGTCACCTAAGATTGTGCACTTACCGATTCTAGGGCTGAGCAGCAGAGGTTAGAGCACAACTCATTGGCTTCCTGAACACATTACCTTAATTGTGCCATTCCTCACGCCTCCATTTCAACACATTTAGAGATGGAACAGTTACATCTATTAAGACATTCAAATGTCTCCCCCAGCTATTTACCCGCTGCTCTTGCACAAAAGGGTATCCTGAATTAAGTGTGACATCACTGACTCGTTTCCCTTTCCAAACAAACAAAATACATAGACAAAGTCATCATGCAGGAACGGTCATTAAAAATTTAGATTACAGCTTCCTTGCTTTCCCGAAAACTCTTGTCTTTCTCGGCTTGTTAATAGGATTGTTTTTCTTTTAATATTAAAGTGTTCATTATGACAGATTGTGAAGCTGACTCTGAAGGCAGCTTGTTCTCCTGTTCCTGGCATCTGATCAAACCTCATTTACTCGACTGGGGGGGTTGAATGAAATGTAAGATCATTAACCCTGCGTCTGCCTCTGGAGGAGGGGTGGTTGTTTGCCTCCTACACATTTTATCTTTCAGTACACCTCAGTTCAAGCTGCTGTTTTCAGTCAGCCATACGCATCAGAAACTTACACAAAGATTTAACAAATAAAAAATTCACAAACCTGTAAGAGGTATATGATGTGTCCTCGAAAGCTATTTACTTTCATTGTCAGTTGCCAAAGATAAAAGGTTTAAAAGTCTAAATGGATTGTCAGCTTCTCTTCTTACATTACACTCTAGTTCTTGGCCAGGTTCGTGTCCGATGAGCTGCACATCTCAGTGAGTGGTCCTTAATGTGGTAAAGTCCCCACGGACTCTCTGTTCCATATTCTGGCCTGTGTAAGCGGTTTTCCCCCTGTTTTGAGGTATTTGGGGTATTCTTGGGAGGAGACAAGGGCTATTGAGAGTGTTTATGTTCCTGGCTTGTACAGAGGCTTCTAATGTGTAACACAGGGCACTTCAGTATTCAGACGCCTGGGGCTATTCTCTAAGTGGTCTTTACTTTGAAAACACAGGTGCCCTCCAGGGGTTGATGAGTGGTGGTTGTGTGCATGTGTGTGCATGTATGAGGAGGCAGTAAGCGGGGAGGGCAGATAAAGGTGCTACACTGTTCTGAGGCCTGAATAATATATCCATACATCATCAGTCCATGTCAGACTTTGATTCAGTGTGGTGGTCTTACAGAAACCACTGTGGTATTATCTTTAATAATGCAAACTGGGATTAGGTGCTTACTCTCTTCTGATAAATATGGGCAAATCAATTAATTCCACTGACATCCCCCCACAGCACATATATAAATCCAACACTGTGCTTGGTTTTCTTGTTGTTGCTCTTTAAAGCAGAACTGAATAGTTTACTTTTTATGTTCTGGTTCTAAACAAAACCTGCACAGTGCAGGGAATATATGTGTTATATATGTTACAGAAGACTTAAACTAAATTAGATGTTGTAGCTCATAAATTAGAATAAAGATGCATACAAATAAATCTGGGACAAAATGAATAGGAAAGGTTTGACAAATCTCTCACAACAATTTCCACTCAGGCATCCATGGCCAAGCAAGGAAATGCATTCTATGTAATTCTACTGTTATATACACATACAGCCCTTGTGTAAATAAAAAAGGAGGATAATGAAAGAAAATATGAGTTTTCCTTTCACAGAGTTTATGGTGTCACTGGGTGCAGTGCTGATGGAAAGGCCTCATGGCCATTTTAAAGGCTATAGACCACTTAGCAGATCTCAGCTGGTCCTGATGCCAGTGACCTTGGTAATGAGGAGCAGCTGGCACAACAGTCATTATGCCTGGCAATCTCTACCTTCAGGAACCATCTTTTATTTCCATAAAACCTTTTATCCATTTCTCTTTGTGTTGCTATACAGTCTAACAAAGGCTTAGGGCAATTAATGGCTACAGCAGTATAGCAAATGTCATTACATAGCTTGTCTTATCAATACTTCTAAAAACAGAACATCAATGGAAATAGAGGTAGAGCACATATAATATGTTTCTGGTAGTGTCACAATCTTGTAGGTCTAATTAAGCTGAGTTCAACAGAAAGACTGAGGAGAGAGGAGAGGGTGACCCAATTAAAACCAAATCGAAACTCAGACTCTATAGTGCGGCTCATGCACACAATGAGCGGGAACCTGGGAAAACAAGGAGAACAAGCTTTATTAGTCCCTAAAAAGCCCTGTTGCTGCATTAATATTCTAGCCTAATGAAGGCTTCATTTTTTTAACATTTCCCTACACTTGCCTGTCACTGTCAGTTCATAAATATTGTGTTATTATGATCATCATGACGATATGTAGAAAAATTCAGAGCCAATTACCAGAATGACAGGTGAAATGGGAGCGTGCAGAGAAGAAATGAAGGGTTGCCATGGTGATATAGCCAAAAATAAAAAAATAAAATTCAGACTGTATATGTGGTCATAGGAACAATATTTGGCTGATCTGCTGCTATGCTCAGGCCCCATACACCCAAGGACACTTAACCTCAATCGCTAGCAGCAATCACAGGCCCATCCAGCTGAATTTATTTGCTATTTCAATCAGACTGGCTGTGTGTCTGGTGCAGCTACAGCCAAATCCAGGACATTCTCAACCCCTCTTTTCTTAATGACAGCCCTGGAGAACTGAGCACAGATACTGCTAAGGGGGGCCCACGTAGAATACTTAAAACATCTGTATTAAAAGGAGGCTTCTGACAACATCCAGAAGGAGTGAACACAAAGCAGGACAATACAGAGTCAGTTACAACAAAAACACTCATGTAAATGACACAAAAAATATTTATATGTTAAAAAAAGGTGTCTGTAAAGCTCAACAGAAGAAGGACTGTTCAATCTAATGGGAGGTAGAGTAGGGTGATATATACAAAAGGCTTTAAAAAGATGCGCAAGTTCTGATGCATGTGCTTTTAACAGAGCACCTCTGTACCTATATGTGTTTTGTGAACTGTGTCCCACTCTGTGATCCCTCTTATTAAGAATACAATACCTTATGCACAGACAAGGATTAATATTTGAGAATGTGTGACATGGAATTGGAAATGAAATGACTTGGATCAAAAGTTAATTAAGAAACACCTTGCACAAATATATCTTTTTAGATTGTCCCTGTTCGTACGACAGCAAGAGGGTTTCAAACCGGTCTAACTGAGCCAGTCAAAGGCCGACTAATACCGATCTACTCTGAAACTAGAGATGAGCAAGATAGTGGTCTTTGTATTTGTCTCAATCAAAAGGCAAAGTCTATTTGAGGATGTACTTAAAATGTACTTTTTTCTAAGTGAATCACTTACTACAAAGCAAAAGAGAGAAGTTCAGCAGCAGCATGGTAGGGCTGCTAAAATCACCCTCTATTATCGTATTTAGAACTCGTGAATATGTTTATCTTCTATTACAACTGATTAAAAGTCATTCAAGTAAACTGCAGCATACAGCAACTCACCACTGATAATGATGCAGGAGTGAAGCTTATGGATGAAAATTATACAAATAAATAAATAAGCTCAAACAAACGGGAAAAATCATCCCACCAGAGCAATTATGGATCTAATCAGAGGTTTCTGCGTGAAGGTACAGCTCTCCTATCTCACTCCCATTTGCATCATAACAGTGTGCAATATTAATTTCCGAGTTTACTGCTTATTGGAAGTGCAAAGTATGAAAAGCCATTAAGGCCCCAAATAGGAAAGCAATTTGCTGTCACATGGATTCGGCTCTATTAAAAAGAAAAATCTTGTTAACCATTTGGAATTAGAGTCATTTGGCAAAAGGCATTCTGTCGCACTCCAGTAAAATAAGTAATTATGCTTCTCTTCCTTCTATCCCTCTCTTTCTTTCATTTGCAGAAGTGAAGTGGGGAGTGGTGGATGGGGAGAGCAACTGGATGCAAAGGTAATTAAAGTTGTTGGCTATCTGTTTGGTTAATGTAGGGATCAGGCCAGCTGAGAGCCTTGGGGGCGAAAGCAAGATGAGAAACACATCCATTTTTCCCTGTCTCTGTCTACCAGCCCCCAGGCTAACTCTCATCTGGTCCATATATCACCTATTGCAGTCCCGCAATCCACAAACTAAACAGGTCCATCCATATAGAAAAACTTGAATTGACTATTCCTCTGAGCTTATCTCAGTTTCATTTAGGTTCCAACTGAGTAAAATCTCATTAGCAGTTCTCAGTTGTGAGAAGCCTACTGTTTAAATTTAACCATCTCTGCAGACTCTGATGTTTTAGCAGATTACACACCTTGTACTTTAAATGCTGTGTGTTGCAAACACTCATGGCATTTGTCACTTCTCCAAGTGTGTCACACCCACCTTAACATTTCGTCGTTTACCAGTACCACGGAAATCCTATCCTTATAGTATATACCGGAGAAAAACAAAATAAGTCCTAAAATTTGTGCCTATTCTATTCTAATGCCTACCAGACTCACTTGGAGTGAACTCTTGCCCTGAACCTTTAGTTTAGCAGTATTTTCTGAATAGTGTCATGACCTCTTAATCATCATTATCCCAGTTCAATGGGTAACACATCCAACATAGGCTTGGCTCCTCTCACTCCTCCATAGTAGTGAAAGACAAAAAAAAGGAGAAAAAAATGGCGATTTATGGGGTGGCATGTATGGCCTCTAAGGTGTTTTATGGTTGGACCTGCAGGGCCTATTTAGGAAGCACTGCGTGCTCCGTCCTGACCACAGGTATTGATCGTCAGCAATGGCCATGGCGTGGCTGACTAGTTAAAGCCCTGCATGTGCCCTCACAGGGAGATGAAAATGAGGCCTCTGTGTGTAATGATCTGTGTATGAGCAGGGAGAAGAGGCCACAGAGACAGAGAGGAGGAGAAATTAAATCATTCCTTTGCTCTTTCAGGAGAGGCACTGCAGCCAGCCATGCTCGGTTGCTTAATGTGGGATCTGTTTTTGAGAGGAAAATTAAAAAGAGAGGGAGAGAAGCGAGTGAGAGCGGGGGGAAAGAGAGATAAATGGCTGGATGTGGAGGCGGTAAATGAGAGCATCCTGATGCAGAGAGCTGTGTGCGGATGTCCCTAATGGGGTAGGCTGATGTGAGCTGTCTGGTAGCTGACCACCACCGTTACATCGCCTTCCTGCCTATCCCACACCAGGCCCTTTCCAGCGCTGAAACAACCACGCTCCATGCTAATTGGCAGAAAACGATGGTGCATAACAAGTACAGGAGAGACACTGGTCTAATTTGAGAGGGGGTGAAACGATGTATAAAATGCTTCTAATCATATGAGGCATTTTTTTGTCTGTGAGGCAGAGACTGCAGTTTTCTCTCCCTCCTCTGGAGAGCCATGAGTCAAGACACGCAGGGCAGGGACAAAGACTGTATGAGCAAGCGGACTGTGAATCCATTCAAGTTTGAAGACACAAAGAAAAGCAAGCAGCAGCGCCTGAAATCTACTTGATCAAGTTGGTCAGTCAGCAAACAGCCAGATTATGATACACTACATTTTTACCTGTGAAGTCATTAGTCACAAAAAAGAACAAAAAGAGTGGCTCATTCAATTCCACTATGAATAAGACTTTTATTCATTTGTGAGTAGTCTACAATGTGCCACTTGGACAATCACACAGTGTCAAAATCACTGGAAAATGGGCGTAATTCAAGCATTGAGTGACACTTCCTCTACACAACAGCTGAATGAACCAGCTTAAATAGAAGTGATGGTGGGTGTGAAGATGCCAATCACTGATAACAACTGACGTTGTATTGTATTGTTTTCACTGAAGGAAGTCAAATTAGGGCACAAAAAACCACTGCTGCACACCATGAAACAAACAGTTGTTGAAAATTATCATTTTTACTCAAAAGAACCATTTCCTCTGACACGTGGGAAATGCTCAAAAGATCTGGGGGCAATGTAAAAATATGGCAGGGAAACACACAACAGGGACCGAACCTCTTTGGCTGTATAAGACCCTTTGCATGACCCCATCCTCAAAGCCTCTCACTTCCACCCCACAGGGGTGAGTGGTTGTTCATTTCACCTCACCGGCCTCATTAACGCAGCCCTCTGCCATCATTAAGACGTTTGTGGTAAAATTAATTGAAAGACAGATTAAAAATAAATTAAGAAAAATGCATTGCAGAATGCCTACGTGCACTTCATAAATCACCGAGGCAAAGCCAGGAGCTGGCTCCCCATAATTAACTGCAGACTATTTATTTTATCCTGACGGTATAAATTAGAATTCAGACGCACAGATTATATTAGGGCTGTCTGCCATGCGGAACTGCTGAGGGGTGCACAGAATATTTTAAGGATACAAAGAGGAGAACAGAGAGAGAGGGAGAGAGAGAGAGAGATAATATGTAGAAAGGCAAACAATATGTAAATGTATACAAAGCAGAAAGATAACATTTGTGTCTCATGGAGAAAGTATTTACTCAGGCACTGTATAAAGAAACAATAGACAAGGCAATTAACACCAACAATCAAGTGTGTGATTAAATGAAACAACAAATGCCTGGATACAAGTTTGACTGCAAGTTTAACCAGCGTTGCTTGTATACACTTGGGCTGTGATCAGTAATCGAGCCTGTGACATAACACTGTCCAGGAAATCTCCACTCATTCCTCCCCGCCGCTTTCCTGCTGTATCACTACCTGGCCACTTCACATGCAAATGCAAACTAAACCTCTTCTGCCAGTCAGCCTCAGACACCCCCCACAGACACACTTGTGTCTCTCAGTCTCTCTGTTGCAGTCTGTGCATCTCTCTCTGTGCTACTGTCAGTGCTAGCCACACACTGCCTCCTCGTGGGCACAGTGCCCAGACTGGCACCGAGCCAGACCTGCTCTGCCACACTGGACTGGCAAAACGCTCCCTTTCTCTCCACACTCCAGATTCCCCCGCACAGCCTTTCATCAGAACGCCTGTGGCCCTCTCCTCCTCCTTTCTCCGGCTTCATTCTGCACCACAGCTGAGATCCACACTTTGAAAGTATGCCCTCCAACCAGCCAAAGAAAAACAATGCTACCACTACAACTGCTGGGGAACAAATAAAGCACTCACACATTTGAATGCTTGGTTATTATGCAATCACACTGAAGGCAATACCAAGTTATCTATAAACAATGTAACATCAAGGCACCGTACCGGGTATCAGGTGTATAGTACGGGAGTGTGAACAAGCACTGTAAGCCCTGAGATGTATTCAATTTTGTACATTTTTATGAATCAACATAAAAAGATGGAATTTGAGCCTCCTTGTTGGCAGTCGCTACAATGACAGATATGACAATACAATATGGGACTGCCACCACACTCAAAGTTGTTCTTGATAGAAGATAGGGTATGATATGATCTGTACTGCATCCCACTGCCAGGAGACAGAAACTCTATATAGAGGCTGCACTATAATACAGAATACAAAAAGACCCCCACCACAGTAAATATCAGTAGTAGTAGTCTATATATAACACATTTGCACACTACCATCCAGTAGTACACTATTCAAAATTACAGAAAGAAACAAAAGCAAACATAACGGCCATCTAAATTAAATTAATGCACTTCTACAAAACGGGGTGTAAATTACAAAACTAGCAAATGAAGATAGTAATAGCAAGATGGCTTAAAACTCAAATAATCAATGACACATGTACACACACTCATATTTTGCATATTCTTTATTGTAGCCTCCCTGACTTTGCTATATAGTTGTTGTAGTTCCAAATCTCCTATTTCCTTTTCCTTCTAACTATTTCTAAACTCATCAAGCTAGGATGAAATTCTGAGATTTATGGGCTGTAGTGGGCACAAAATGAAAATCATGTAGTGTATCTTTAAGAATTAAATTTTTTTATTGTCTGTTATGCAAGTGTCCTACTGAGGCAGCCTCACAGAGGGAGACTTGTTCACCGTGCTGCTCCCAGCACAGAATCCATTTAAATCCTACTGTTTCACAGGGTTAGATCTACTTCCCTCTCTGAGTATAATGTCAATTTCAGCAGTGTGTGTGTGTGTATTTGCGTTTGGATTTCGGAGACTCCTATCATGTTTTTTGCAGTACTACTGGGGGGCAGTATGGAGAGGCAGACAGAAGGTGGTAACCAACCTGTGCTGTTGATGGCTGGTTGCCTGGCTTACTTTCGGCTATTACAGAGGTATTCTAGGTACGAACAATAGCCCAATGAGCCACAGTGTCCGATCACCTGATCAGCTGTTAACACTGCTATCAGTGCTGCATCTAAAATTGTCTTATTTGTAATGCAGCAAATGTCACATACACAACCAAAACTTAACCCAACTGGCCTTACCAAGGCTTATACCCCTAAATAACAAGCAGATTTTTAACAGTCATAGCACGTAAAACAACCAGTCTGCCTCAGATGTATAATTTTGTTTCCCCGGTGGGTAAAACGCCTTGGAGGGGAGTGCATACGCAGCAGTCATGTTTGTTAAGATACATGGTTAGAGCCGGCCTTTTTTCTCAAGCACCGGAAAAAACAGTAAATCACCGGCAAAGAAAATAAATACTTATTACATTCTGCACACTGCATATATTCACCTCCTTAACATATTGCACAGGCACAGTCCAAATGTGCAGCGCTGCACACGGGCAAAAACATGCCATGAAAAATGACAGCAGGGAGGGGTAACTGCGGACCTGGAATATAATGGTGCGGTGGAGCGGAGGAGAAATAATCATACCTAGTGGTGGGGGATGAGGGGAGATGGGAGGAGCAAGAGGAAGATGAGTCTGTGCCCTGTAGCAGGGAAATGGAGGTCCACTGCTCTTGCTGCCTGATTCCCCAATAAAGCTGCACAAGAGCTCCCTTCAGCAAGGGGCAACAGCAGACAGCATCCATACTGTAGAAATACATTCCCCTGACACTCCACAGCCACAGGGGACACATACAGATGCAATATTGGACTATGTATAGCAGCCACTGCGGTGCTAGTTACAATAATACACAAAAAAACACAGTTATTAAAAACAAAGCAAATTATCCGGCAAATGACACCGATATTCCAGCTGGCTTCTGTCCTTCACAGAATTCTGATTAGAGCTAAAATCAGCATGCAGTTCCCTCTGTGGCCGTTAGGTGTCTCTCTTCCACTTCGCATGGCTGAAGCTCGCTCTCTCACCAAGTGGAGCTCCTCTGCTCCTGAACTTCCATCTACACATAATATATACACCATCATTTGAAAATGGCAGCTTTTTGAAAATTCACCTTGATTATCAGACATTAAAAGTGACTTCTCCAGAGCTGAGTGTCTGGCTAGGGGGATGGCTGCAGACGGCAGAACAATGCAGCAGGCTTGATATTAATGCCTGGCTGGGGTGTGCAGGGAGGAGAGAGAAGCCAGCCCTTTGTTCTCTCCTACAGCCAATTATTTTTTACGTGTGCCTCTTTTCACAACAACAAGAGAGAATTTAATTTTAATGCACTCTCTGGAAAAAAGGGAAAAAACATCTACAATATTCTTAAACAGAGATAGGGACTAGCATCAGCGGTTAAGTATATATGCACACATATCTGTATGAGGCATAGACAGATGACAGGGGCAACAAGAATGACATCAACCCAAACACACACAGCAGCATGAATCCTCTCATGCAAAATTCAAAAACACATTCTGTCTCACTCCAAACCAAAGCACAATTGTAAGCAGCCCTACCTTTATGAAAGAAAGACCAAAATGAGGAGAGACACACCAAAATAAAACCACGGTTATTTCATTATACAACATTATGGTGCAGTGGTGGGGTGCATATTAACATGTGCATACCCAGGACACGATGATAAGAAAGCACACCCTGTAAAATAGCAAGCATTCCTGATCAAATGACATGAAAAATAAAAACCCAGGATTGCTGTTGGTAGGTATGTGGCCAAATATTTTTCTAATTGGAAGGGCACTTTATCTTGCTGTCAGAGAAGCAGTAAAAAGCGGTGCTGTTCCCAGAAGGAGAGGAGCACAGCTTGCTGGCCTTTTATTAGTGTTGGAGCTCTGATATATGCGTCTGCACTAGGCTTTCATCAGGAACCAGCACCATAAACACACATACACACAAAAGAACTGTTACAAACTAGCCACACTGAAACCATTTCAGCTGCTGTACTTTCTAAGCATACAATCAGCATACACCTAACAGAAAATTACAGCCAAAAAGTTTTCTGCAACAAACTGATGATTCTTTAGGTTTACAGGTTAACACAGTGATAACACATCATTTGCAAAACTACACAAGAGAGCATTCAAATACAGAAACAACAGAGCAGTGTACAGAGCAAATAAATGCCTCAGTACAACTACAGTGTAAAATGGTACTGGAACAACCTGGCAGTGTAAAACTATTAATTCACTAGAGAACAAGAAAGCACAAAATACAGCATGCACACACACACACCCTACAGCTCAGGATCTTACATATGCAGTTCATGCAAAGATTGTTTTTTTGCTCTCCAAACTGACTCATGCAGACAGACACACAGGCACGGACAAAGACAGTCAGACTGACACGTGCACACACACGCACACGCGCGCACACACACATACACACAGGCTAAATTAAATCTCAGTCCTTGGGCAGACAACTAAACTGCTTGTGTGTGGGACCTACTCTGCAGCACAGCAAAACCAATCCTCTGTAGATGGTGAAATTAAAGGGCAGAATCCAGCCTGTTTATGGTCCTCACTCTCTTCTCCTCTCAATCAAATGTTTTATTAGCAATCATTGGGTCCTAAAAGTCATGTTCTTGGTAGTCTGCCAGTGTGATGACAACAGCCGCTGGACAGACACCACCACTCCAGCACATACCACTCCCAATTATTTACACCTGGAACTACGGGTCTGCAAGAAGCTTTAATTGACCACAAGATAGCCATGCTTAGAAGGGGGCATGCTTAACTATACCTTATGCTTCCACCATGTCCATGCTTTCATATATACTGTATCTTCAATAATCCTCTAAGTTGGTTGTATACGGAATCACATGACTGAGTCATAAGTAGCAGCTGACTATACAGAACTTGTTTACCAGTTTTTACAAAAGCTCAGCAGGCCAGAGGGTGTCCGGAACTCGCTGAGCAAAGAGTAAATATAAAAACAACATTGTGATCCTACAAAGGGAATAATAATGTGAACAAAATGCAATAATAACACGAGACTTTATTGATCTGCTATGGCAAATGCCCTACCTTGTAAAATCACAGTACGATTCTGTTGGCTGCGGTTGGGAGCACTGTACCCGCTGAATAAGGCAGCCATGTTGGACAACTCTGTATGTAGCAGCATGATCTTTGCTTCAGTCTGGAGTGAGGAGAAGAAAGCAGATCAATGAGTAAGATGTTTAGTGTCTTGCTACAACAACATTCCTTTATATTTCATAATTCATCTTCTTACACTAGGCATTTGGGGATTCACTGTACATTGCATTATACCATAATGACTGTTTATGTGACAAATACACTGAATTTGAAGAGTCAATGCTGATTTTCATTTAAATTGGTGATTGAAAACGATCATGTGATTTAAAATAACAAAGCAAAAACCGATAGTGATTGTATTTACTATGGAAAAACATCTTGGTGGATGTTTCTGCTGTAAATATGTTAATGTTCATGCCTATGGGTGCATGCTCACATGTGCTGGCCCCTTCAATCTCTCTGTATTGTATCACTGAGGCATCTCTTTCGACCCTCCAACCCCCACCCTGCTCTGCTCTCCTCTCCTCTCCTCTGGTGTCTGGAAGCAGTAATCTGTTCCTGAGCCAGCGCTGCTGGGATTAGGCAGCGACTGGAGATAGGATATATGAGTCATTAAAGCAGAGAGAACAGTGTTGCAGAAGGAGAGAGACAAAGTCAACAAAGGTGACAAGGAGACAGAGGAGACAAATACCAGAAACCCACATGTATCCACATGCACACACAAACTTACATACTCATGTGAACATGAAAAAACAAAAACAAAACCTATCCTATATGTAAAATTATACACACATCTGCCTGAGCCTAAACCTCTGAATAAAAATAATGTAGTGTTGCTGTAATGAGTGTCTGAGAAAGAGGCAATGCATTAAACCTAAGGCACTAATGCAAGACAATGTATATACACTATGTAGACAGACAGCATTTGTATGAACTGAATATTTTATGTTAGTGCTGGTGCTTGTTAGCAATGCTGCAGATATCCCTTTCTTTCACTATGTAATTAATCAATCCATCCATTGTAGTTTTGAATTACTTTAGTAGCATACAAATTAGCTGGTGAATAGAAATTACATGCTAATAATTTCAGGTATTCATTCGAGGTACCTACATAGAATACTTCATTTTGAGTAAGTGATTCATGTCCAGATATGCAACAACTCAGTTAAAGTAAATCTCACTGACAAGAATCTTATAATTTTATTATGATACTTCACAATACACAGAAATATTTTGGATGTCAGTTTGATTATTGACTTAAATGATTGCTTAAATAATAAAATCCTTACATTACTTCTTATCTTTTAAGAAAAGCATTACCTGTGACTGTGTGAACCCACATGGTATCAGGCCAAGCAGTGGTTGTATCACCCTGTTCCTGGTGTCTGGTGTCCTGTGTCCTGTATTCTGGTACTGTATAACCGAGGTAGGTCTTTGCCCCAGCTGAGCCTCCAGATCTTTACAGATCTTTCTGTAGCCAGTCTGCCCCATGCTGCACTCTGCACAGAGCATTTCCTACAAAGATACAAACGTCTGTCAGTGAAATAAGCAGCTACAGGCAGGAGCTGGTTAGCTTAACCTGGCATAAGGACTGTAAAGAGGGGAAACAAATATTTTGTGATCTGTCCAAAGGTAAAAATATCTTCCTAGCAGCATCTCTAAAACTCCCTAATTAACACTGTAAAACTGAAGAGTCCCGAAGAGATCTCCAAACAGAAAGGTAGGAGTTATTGTACTTTTAGTTATTGTGTCTGTAAGGAGGAGACCAGTGGTGAGTGGAGGTCCATCTCCAGTTCTGGAAATCCATGCAAATAATGTCAGTGTGCCTCCCACAATCCATAGTCATTCTTAGCACTATACATTCCTATGTAAGGCCCTGACCCATATCAATGTGTGTAACTGAGTGCTTTTAGCGTGGTCCATTTTATTGCATTCTACTGTTTGTCAATAGAGATTGCATGGCATGCACCTAAAGTATTAGCAATAGCTGAGGCAGCTGAACCCACTAATTAGACGGGGGTGTCCACAAATACACATATGGTGTATTTTGCACATATCGAGCAAAGTGTCGCTAATTGCTTTTTTCCACTTGACAGCTTTTAGAAGAAGTGTGAAAAGTCTGGAAACGTGTGAAATTGATGCCTGCCACCAATGAACCCACAGTCAGTCGAAACTTTTTCATTAGCACTCCACCTACAGAGATAATGTAACTCCTAAAGTGAAGACATGACTTTCACATACCTCTTGCAGGCACCTCTGCAAGGTCCTCATGCAAAGGTTTGGCACACTTGTATGGCTGAGGCTGTCCAAGAATCAGTTCATGAAAAGGTTTCATTGACTGATTGATCTGGTCTGAACATCAGTGTTGTTAACAAAGGCCTCCTGTTTAAAACAACTTGGCCATTTACGGTTTAGCAATTTTAAGAATGAGACTCTGAAGTATACTTAACAAATTAGCATAAAAAACAATTTAATTTAATTCAATTTTAGTTTTGTAGTTCACATGCTAGTCCATTTTGCAGTTTTTTTTGCATCTACAATGCATTTTTGACAATACTTTCCATTTGTTTCCTCATTTTCACTAACAAAACTATCACTGTTCCTCTCTAGTTACACAAACTGTTGTGTCCATGGGAAGACCTGGCTGAGAGGGCGCTGCAATCTTGTTTTGTGTATGTTACTGCCTTAGCACGCATGGTTGAAATGTTTATCAATACAACTGACAATATACATTAGCATTTATTTTTACTCAACAATACATTAAGTGGGCAACTTCTTTTTGAGTTTTAGGGCAGATACTTCCATTAGGACATAAAATAGCCCACGATGATTAAGCCTGGATATGTAAGGGATAAAAACATAGCTATAAAACAACTACAGCACATAATGTTATTACTCATAGGAACATACATTGCAGATCTGTATGCGCAGTGGCAACTGTGGATCACCTTAACATGTAAGAGTGGATGCAGTGGATCAAAGTCCCCTTTTAGGTGCGATTGCTTTTACCCCCCAAATATGTACATACAGTCTGCGTAGCTCTGTGAATGTAGGCTGGGCATTTGTGGGTGGGTGTTGGTCAGAATGTATGGTAATTAATTGTTCAAGCTAGGCTGACCTGAGCTCTCCACTCCAGCTTACATTCCATTAGTGTGTCATTCTCTGCCTCCATCTGACGCCCTTTAACTGCAGCTGAGGAAGACATGACAGAGAGAAAAAGATAGAGATGACAGTCTACCATGGCACATTAACATCCATTTGACATGTTTATCATCCACTTTATGTGACTGAAAGCATTACATGTTTAAGTAATTAATAAAACAATTTTAATAACAATTCTTATTCATACGACATACTGTACAATAAACAGTTTTAGCTGTGCTATCTCATTTGTTAAAAATTTTATTTAACTTGGAAGTAAAATTTAGATAGTTGGGATGCTCCAGTCAAATGGGCACCAATTTTAGTTGGCTTAAATTTATTGAGCGGTCTTAACAATTGATGATCAGAAAAATAATGAAAAATCTGAAACAGAGATGCAGAGGCAGACAGTATCTTCAGGCTTTAAGTGCCCAGCAGATGGTATGGGCCTGTAACAACATGTTATAAAACTAATGACGCTAAAAGGTTCAATGATTTTATATAAATCAAAACAGTCATTTGGAAGACTAATTCTGTGATGTATCAGAACAGAAATTTCCATAATAAATTATAATTTTGATGCTCAGTTATTCCAACAGAAAAAACTAAATGTCGAGCCTAATGCCGCACCTTTACTGTGGCCTACGCAGCTACAGAATTGGCCTTAGCCATTCTATCATTAGGTTGGTCATAGACTACAAGTGCACATCATCAGTGGTTGTGTGATTTACAGTACTGAAATATAGGACAAGCTGCCACTGAGGGAAACAGTTTGACAAGCAACAATCATGACTTGTGTAGAAGCATTCAAAAGGACAAAAACTGACTGGTTCACCTAGCGTATGTTTGTGAATGGGTGGCCACAAAAAACCAAAATGCTGAAAAACTGAAACGCCACAGAAGAATTTTACAGTTTTTACATTTACAATTTTACAGACTGTTAGTTCCAGCATTACTACATGGGAGTAAACATGATATCTAACATTATAATCCCTTTACAAAACAAACAAGACTTCTGAGGATGTTCCTTAAATGTTTTATGGACGATTTGTTCCTTGGTGCTGCTAATGCCTTACCACTGCAGAGTCAAAGAAGAGGATCATCTCATGGGTGCATCTCTGCTGCCAAACAGTGTGAAAAAATGAAACGAGACAGCTCCGTAACAGTGAATTTTAACTCACATGAGCTAAATATTGAAGGAGACGCTGTGTTAAAGGTAACCCTGTAGAGTTTTTATTATAAACAAACATGTCTTCTTTAATATTTCACATTTACCACCAACACATATGTATCCTTGAAGCCTAACAAATGTGTTCAACATATTTCCGACCAACCCCACCAACTCTTACAGGCCTCTGCAGTCTGCGTAGTGTTTATCATATAATTTCCATGCTTATTTGGTGTATAAGTTACAAAATAAGGGGAACCACTTATTGGAACATTACTCCACATTGCCATAGACATAATTTGAAACTGACTGAAATGAAGTCCAGAAACAATTTACAGTCAGCAGCTCCTGGAGAGTTTCAGTGAGTATCAGAGTGAGGTAAAAGGGAGTGAAAATGGTGGGGGATCATTACGGTCAGTGGCGCCTGGAAGAGCGGTAGGGAAACAGAGAAAATAAGCTTAGATTCACAGAGTAGCTAAGGCAGCACTGTCAATACTCCAGTCAACAATACTGAGAGAGTGCGACTGAGATGACACGTAACGCTCTGATTGAACACCACAAGCAGAGTCTGCCCAGAGGCTTAGCAACAGGTGACACAGACACCATCAATCAACACAGTCAGTGATTCAGATTGGTCAGTGTTTTTTTTCCTCGAGGGAAGGTAGCAAGCAGCTTTTTTCTTTGAATGCAAGTCGAAACTCCCAGGCATCAATCATCAGAATCCTGGGTTCGTTTTGCCTGTCATTGTGACAAAGTGCCTGTTTTTCATTCAGAACATGTTTGTCTGTTTGTGCAGTGGACATACATACTTGCCTACCTGACTATGATGTGAAGTTTCTTCTCTCTGTGCAACATTTGAGTACTTAAATATATCAAAAATTGAAGCAAATATTATGTTTGCATCTGTCTCTTAGTCCTACAAATATAACATTTTACTGTGACACCACTAGCTGCATTAGTCCAGGTCAGATGGCACCGGCAAAACCACATTCAATGAATATGATGGGATGTAAATATTTAAATGTGTTCCTCAAAATGCCATTCTGCTCAAAAGGGATGGGCACATGAAGCATGATGAGTCTGAGGCCTGTTGGAAATCCCTGGGCCTAGAAGTGAGCACTATACCTGACTCTGGAGCTCCTGGGCCTGCTGAGTCTTGCTCTGAAGCTGCTTTTGGTATTGCTGCATGTGACTCTGTTCCTCCGGAGATCCAGACGGCTCTTGCACGATTTAGGCAGCGACTGAGAGATCCTTGCTCCTGGATGTCCAGCTACTGAACCACAAAAGGAGGCACGGCAGCGATAGGAGAAGAAAAATCAATCCAGTACACAGAGCCCATCCTCTCTGCGCAGCCAACCTGCTCAGTCTGTAGCTGAGGCTAAGCTGCACCATGGTTCCCCATCCTCCTGAGCAGATACTCAGAATTAAAGCCAGCCGCAGTCCTGTTCCATCAAGGGCAGGCCTAATATCTGCCTTTATCTGCTAATTCTGTGTCAGGAGGAGTGAAGAAAATAAAGCAGAATTTTTGAAATTTTGAAAACAAACTTCAAAACAAATGTTTCACATTTACACAGTGAAAAAACAAACAATAAACTTATTGATGGCTCGGATGCAGTCTTTATTCTAAAAAAACACCAGTTGATCAGTAACTCTTTATAAAGTAGAATATTCAACAAGGAACAAATTAAAATTGATATCTTTAAAAAATCAGCAAGACTTTCAAGTTCGACTAGAGTTTCATAGTAATTGTTAATAAAAACAATAAATCACATTAAAAATGATCTTAATTTAGTTATTTATAACTATCAGAACAGGTTATCAATCCATAAAAATTAAACACTAAAAATGACAAAGAAAAAGTGACATCAAAAGACAACACAAAAGTGTTACATTATGTAATACACAATGTTCCAAAAGTTAAATATTATTGTTTTGCAGAAAAACACAGGCAATACTGAAATAGTGCAGCTACTTAAAATACCCAGCTATGTAGCAATGATATCTAGCTAACGGTGAGAGAAATTATTTTTATAAAGCTGGCAACAAACGCGGCAACAATAATAAGCAGGTCACTAATTAATACTACCTTGCTGTGCTAAATCACGAGAGGGGAAGGGATGGAGGGGGAGAGAGAGAGGGAGCCAAATACAGTGAGAGAGAGAGGAAGAGGAGGGAGCTTGGCAGAAAGGAAGGGATGACAGTAAGAGGAAGACAAACAGACCTAGCTCCTGGTTCAGTTGGACAGAGGTTTTAATCCAGTGTGCCTGATGCTGCTGCAGTGTCGTCGTTGCGAGGGAATCATCACAAAACAAGATGGAGACCCAGACAGGAACCAGGACAAAACATTATTTAACCATGGGCTGGCAAATACTCCATGAAATTAACAATAAAACAAGAATAAAAAAGGACATTTATTTCCATTCCTGCCCTGTTCAAAGCATTGTGTCTTCTCCATGTCCATTTTTGCTTCTCGGAGTAAGTCAAACAAAAGAGCCTGGCGGATATTCCTGAATTAAAAATACAGATGATGTAGAAATCCATTTCACGGAATCGCTTAAAACGTGTCTCATCCGTTAGCACTCTCTTTCTGTATGCGATCCACACCGATAACACTGGTCTTGCTTTCTTTCCCTCACAATCGCTCCCTCTCTCTCTATTCTCCCCTCCTAAACTGATCAATACTTCATTTAAATCATGACATTAGCACACTACTACTGGAAAAAGAGGGGGAGAACAAATACAAATGAGCTTCTTATGTTAAGTGACATGGTAACTAATGTTTAATGTCCGAGGATTGTGAGATTTCTTCAAAATATAATGTGAAAAACAAAGACAGAAATATACGCAAGTGTGCGGGGGCTGTACTGCTGTTTTGATTTGAGCTCCTGAGCCTCACGCTGATCAATACACATTTAAATCCAGGCTGAGGAGAGTGATCACAATATCTCATCTCATCAGAAATAGGCAAACATGCTATCCCAATTATCATCTCAAATGACAAGTGTCGAGGGGACACCAGTTGGATGCTGATAGAGGCATATTTCATATTTATTCAGCAGAATTTTTACATTAGCACCTGAGCGCATAATTGTCTAATATATATGCACACTCACACTTTTATCTATTCACATAATTCACAATGAGCGCAATCAATACTGCCCTCTCCATACTCTGCTCTATGCTCATAAAGTGCGTCTGCATTAGATCATATAATAAGCCGTTCAGAAAACCCCAAAACAGACCGGCTAATTTCCTGGCGCTCACTGAAATTGCGAGCAAGAGTAACTCGCTAATCTTCCTGTTCGTCATTAAACCCGGATATTTACCTGAGCAGCCTGAGAGTCACGGGCCTGGTGAAAGAGCAACACATCTCTTTGGAGTCTCTGGATAGCCTCATCCCGCTGAGATAACTGAGGAGAAGCCGATCGGGTCAGGTTTTCTCCATTCCAAAGAATGGGTGAACAGAGGCGAGGACAGCAGAAAAGAGAGAGGAGTAAGGGGCAGACCGTAAGCTCAACACACGTGGGAAGTGGTGGAAATAGAACCGAAGTCGATCACTCGGGGGAACATGCACTTACATATAGTCTGGCGCCAATGTCGACCAATGAGCAATTAGGCAGACAAGACTAAAGTTATTGATCAGAGGTTCAGGCTCTTTTCTCAGGGCTAAGTAGCCTGCCTGAGGTTGTGTGAAGGCTGCTACGGCTGTGGACTGCAAGACAGGGAAAGGTAGTGCAAGAGGAAGTGGGAGGAAGGGCAGGGTAGGTCTTTCTCTCCCCAGGCCTTGAGCTCTTGAATTGGGCACAGGACATTATCATTTAGGCTGCTATTGATTGCCACAGGCTTAATAATATCAAGCTGTCACTCATAGAAGGAAAGGCACTTAGGAGAATGCAAACATCCAATCAAAGATATTATGGAAAACAAACAGTCTTGGCAAAGCATCAATGACACTGACAGTAGCTATGAGTTTTTTGTTTCCAATTTAAAGGATAATGAGAGAGCTTAATGCCAGGGAACAAACTTGAAAAAATGAATTTGTGTAATACCTAAAATGTCAACAAGTTTAAATTAAGTTTAATTAGTAAAGGTCATGACAAGCAGCCTTCTATAGATTTAGCCTCAAATTGTAAACAGATATTATAATGCAGCAATTTGGCCACTTGGTAACACCACAAAACATAATGCTTTTGCAAAAGTACAAATTAGCTCACTCACAAACTGTTTCCTAACCACATTACACACAGCATCTCCGAAGTACTGCCCTTTTAATTAACAGCTATTGCACTTGTGATTTGCACAAAGAAATGTGCCTCTTTGATGTGCTGTGACCAAAAATGCTAGCTAACAAAGTAAATAACAGTTCTGAAGTTGCTAGAAAGCCAATTCTCACAGTTTGCTTTAATGCTAACCTAAGCTAAACACACAAGCCCATCTCTGTGCTAAATGAAGAAGATGATTCACATCTGACTCTAGTTAAGACAGAAAACATGCATATATTCCAAAATACAGTATATATATTTATCTATTTTAGTGTTCAGCTCAGCTGCACTCATCCAACTGTGCTAATATCACAGGACAAAATAGAGGAACATATTGCAGCTTAGTTCAACAACGCACTCACCTGGTTTGGCTTCGGTTCAGCTGTTTGGTGGTCTTCTTGTACTGGGGGTTTGGTTTGTCTATGAATGAGAGCCAAGCCGAGCTTAACAACTGCTAGTTTAGCCAGCTGATAGCTAATAACGCCATATAGCAATAACACATTTTTTCAACAAATAAATTGGTTAGATTTCCCCTTCATTCTTCAAATCATAGAATGTATAGAGAGACATAGCCCACCAATTGTGAAAAACAGAGATCAGTCACATGTGGCTTGCATGACCAGTGTACTTTGGCCCCTTTAATTGATTATAATACAAGTGTTCATTGACAGCATTCTGAATGTGTATATGTCACGCTGGTCAAATGCCTTCCACGGTCTCTCTAATGAAAATAACTAAACATCATTTAACCTTTAACGGAGGTTTGGCAGTGCAAAGTAAAAAATAGATTTACAATTTCCTTCCTTGTTTCCTTTTTGAAACCACAGATAAGGGATTTATATAACTGGACTGGTCTGACAAAGGCTGGCCCATCTCCCTTTTAGGAATTTGATATTCACATTTTGTAAGATATATTTTTTTTGTCTAGCCCTACATCCTCCCCTGTCAAGGACATTATTTCAGTTCGAAATCATCAAACTGTGTTTTAAGAATTACCCTTTTAGGAGGTAAAAGAAAAAAAAGTTGCTTTTACAAAATATATCTGGCCTTTGGTCACATTAAATGCCACATTTAGCTATCCGTTGTTATTTCTGCAGATAGACAAAATTAGTGTTTATTATGAGGAGGATGCAGAGAATGTTCTATGCATACAAGCCAAAAATGAGAAAATCAACAAACAACTATTACATGCAAAGGCAGTGCTTTCCCCTTTTGGGGTGGCTTTTGCCTTTATATGCAGTCCTTTCTCGTGTTTTGAAAATCAGTTCAGACATTTCAAAAGAGAGAGGCATGATAATGAAAGGGCACATAAAAAAACTCTCTCTGAGGTGATTGTTCATTCCTCACAGCTTCCACTGCCTCTGCATCAGAAGGACACCTTTAATATTTGGACTTTCCACGTCACTCTAGGCTAAATCCCTAGCAACCACCATAGCAACATACTCTGAGTTCAACGTGAAATGCATGGCAAGTTCCCTCCTGCCACCAGCAAAGAGGAAAAAATCTGAAGAAAACAGACAGATATGCTTGAAAGACCAAAATTAAGTGGAGCTGAGAAGACATAACGACACACCACAGAAATGCTCATACCAATAATCAAACGTGATTGTGTGTGTGTGACATATGGAAAACAAATCACAGTACAAACTATAAAATATAAGCCTGAAACCATTTTTATGTAATCCAGACAAAGAGCCTTGGCTCAGTGGGTATTCTGGCAGAGATACATAGCTAATACAGACTATTTTTTTAGGTTTGCTTGCTGTACTGACTCTTTAATGAGATAAGCATATTTTACCTGGGTAAATACATTCAAATATATGTATATAGTAAATAAATAAATATGAGCTTGTGCAAGCATGTAGGCAATTAGGCTCCACATGCCTTGATAAATAAAAAAAACCTTTGACATGGATGACAAACTATGTGGCATCATTTGTTGTCAACACCTCAGTAAACAAACTCAATAACCAAACCAACTAATATGCATTTATTTTATGCATTTGTAATTCTTTCACTAGAAAAATATCATATCAAATATATATGAGACTGCCCATACATCTTAATACATATCTGAAACATTTTACAAGCTAGAGCAGTGCTTTCTCTGCCACTATTCTCCTGCTGGAGACAAATAGATAGAGATAGAGATAGAAACAGTATCCCTACGAGGTCATCCAGGACAGTTGTCTGATGCAAGATGCATTTATGTCTGCAAGTATCATGAGTTCCTCAAGAACCACATTAGAAGCTTTTCTTCAGTGAACTCCAATAATTGTAATGATTCCAGTTCCATCAGTTTATACTGATGTCCTGCACTACTGAAACGATCCTTTTAACAAACCTTTCCCACAGAAACCTGGGTACTTCCACATCTGTTTTTTTGGTCAGCTGGGTGAATTCAAAACTTTGTTAAGTTTAATGCTGGTGGTCCTTGGCAGATACTACATGGAACAAGCAATCTGCCTGTCAAAGACTTGGGGGTCAAGTCAGGTTGACTCCTTTTGGTCCATTTGCTCACTTTGGGTTTGCAGGGGATAGCATCTCCTGGCAGCTTAGATTCCAATTTCTTTAATCACTCTTCCAGCATAATCCATGTTTGCTAAAAACGCTGTTGCCATTTGCAGGGAGTTTATGTTTGTCACTCAACGATCAACGTACACAAACCTAGTTGCGTGTGACAAAGGTAACAGGTGACAGTGCTATCAACCAATAAAAGCTGTGTAATTAACAATATTTTGGTAAAAGTGCAATTGTTCCAAAAAACCTATAGATAACAGTAAACAGTGAGTAAGTGGATAATGCTAAAGCACTGGTTTGAGACATTTGTATGGATGATGGACTGTTGGAGTCTAATCACAGTACCTGTCCTTCTTAGAGCCAATCTCAGCGCCCTATGTGGAAAACACGGATGTAATCGTGGAATTTGATAATAAAAAATGGAATGAACTTTAAAACGCGGAATATAGTGGAATCTACCTGTATGAAGAAATTATAAGTAATCAAGTAATAACCTATTTAATAGGAGACAAATCACAGTAGGTCCTAAACGTATTGCAACAATGCCTTCAATGTGAATTTTCCCTATTAAATAGTATTTGTAGAATTTTTATATCCAAATGTTGCAATACAATTATTGTGAATTGTCCCGATAAATAATTGCACATTCATTTGAATATTTCTATATACATATGTGCACCACCACATGATTACACACACTTAATACTACACACTTATGAAAAAATTAGCTTAAGAACAATTAAAACAGAAAAGATGGAATCTAGCAAAAATTTTAAAAGGATTTCATAGGGCCTTACAACAGGGTTTGATTGTGTTTTCATGAGTTATATTCCTTTAAAATAATGTGTGTCTTTAAAACACTAAGAAAAGATAAACCCAGCCCTGTCCATGAGTATTTATTGCCAGTCAGGACAAAAACACACTCACTAAGGTGCTCTGAGTAGCTATTACACAAGTGTGGAGGTGACCTCTGATTTTAAGCGGCTGTATCTCTGACAGCCAAAGCTGCAAAGGCCATCCTAAATGGATTTCCTAAAGTTTCATTCAGGAAAATAAAAATGGAAAGTAATTCAGAGGCAAGGCTGTGTGAGAGAAAACTGTGTTTCTATCATGCACTGGGCTGCTTGAGTGCTTCTAAAATCCTGCTCTTTCTTCATGCAGGACCTGACTGGTGATTGTGGTTGAAAAGCAAGTTTTAGCCAAAAAAAGACATTTGTGACAAATAATATCACAGCTTTGCTGTGTATTTATGGTAGCTGAAGTGACTTATTCTGTACATAGAAGGTCTATGTGAGTATCCATATGGTAGCCATTTAGCTAAATAAATCACCTGTGTCATTGTTTAACATTACATATTCAGTTTCAACAGATATTTAGTAAATAAAAACACCTCTACCAAAAACACTTCTCAATTTAACAAAAAAAAGTGAATTTCTCCATCATGGCAAATTATGTGTGGGGTAAACATGCAAATGTTGTGTAACCACTTCCATTCCAATGAGGTAATGCTGTAAATATTCCAGCACTACCTGCAGCACTAGGAATGCAGTGTAGATTATGATTAACAAACATGATATACACATATTCTCATATAGTCAGAATATGTTGTCAGAAATTGTCTTTTTTTTTAATTATTGTATTTATTTATTTTTTTACATATATTGTAAAATACTCATTCAAGGTCTATTGTTCGAAAATGAGAATAATCACTGTTGGCCTCAGCTCAACATAAGCAGCAGTGCTTTTTAGCAGCTGCACTGGAGATAGCGAGCTGTTAAATTCATTTTGCCACTATATGCACAATACAGCCACACTATTATGGGTTAACAGGATGAAAAAGCAGTGTACATTTAAATGAAAATCTACAAACACCCTTTACCCGACCCTTTAACCTTTGAAGCGACAGGCTTTGTGTGACAAAAGCCAAGGAAGGCTCAGTAGCAGGGCCTGAATCAGCTGGATTGCATCCCATCTTAAATGCAATTAATGAAGCCCACAAAGGAGGATTATGCTGACAGGATTATTTTCAACAACAATACAACACCCGCTGCCAATTATAGACACACACACGCTATTCATGCAAACGCCAACCCTCTTTTATTCAAGCACACAACAGCTTTCTAACAAACCCTATTAGCACTAGCATCGTTGAGTGTCCATTGAAGTGACCACTGCAATATTCATTTCTCTGTGACGGTGACCTTTCATTAAGCTTACTGTTTGTATACTTTTATACATTTTATTCCATACACAAATCCATTTCCAGTGTCTTAGACTTTGTCTATAACTCATCTCTCTCGTCTCACCTAGAAGCATCCGTAATGAACATATAGTGCAGCGCCAGTAACTCAATCAGCTCCTGTGAACTTTGCAGAAGAAGGAAATGTTTGCCTTGCCCCAACATTTGATCTCAAGCTCCTGACAAGGATCTCAAACTGTCTGCAGGCAAATGAGAGCTGTCTGGTACTTCTCGGGGCAATGTTAAATCAAATTAGTGAAAGCAATGTTAATTTCAAGCAGCATTTCATTAAAAAGGAAAAAAGATAATCAGCAACAAAGACTCCATGTTCTTCTGACTAATCTAATAATGCTTCGTTTGTTTGCTTTAATCACATTTAACGATTAAGAAGCAGAGACGAGACTAAGTCATGTAGACAGAGGGATCTCATAATCTGCCTGTCATGGCCACCATCTGATTTCCTGCCATTCGTCACAGTATGAATGGAGGGATGGGCGGGTGGTGTGTCAACCCTCAGCGGATGTCTTGAGTGGTGCACTGGCCCCAGGATGGGACTGCTCCTCTTCAGAACAGAGAGGGAGAGGGGCTTCAGGTATCACCTTACTTTATGGAGTTGCCATACTGAACCCTGGCCACTGGCAGACATGGCTATTAGCTCTGAATTCTGGGGCCCTTGATACAAAAAGAACAATCTTCTTAGAGTTTTGGGCAGAGCCTGAGATCAAGGAACATCTGTATAATGTTAAGTTCTGTCAGGTCAGTTTCCCATTTCCCGCTGACAGTGAAATCCTACACCAATTGACCAAAAAATCGAAATATTGCTTTCAGTGATACTATCAAGTACAATACGCCAGCAAAAAACATTATCTTTGTGAGACTTATATTTAATTTTTGTTGATACTGTTAACAAAAAACTTCCTTGAACTGTCAGCCTCAAGAAAAGTTTCACATAATTTTCACTAAGGTAGTAGGTGTAGGGCTGTTCTGTTGCATTACATTATAAATCAGTTTCTATTTTTGTAGTCATCCATAATATTAAGTTGGTTAAATTGAATTATGCAAAAAATGATTAATATGCATTTCTTGGATTAATTCTGCATAACCGCCCTACCAAAAGCACTGGATATTAGAGTGTGCAGTTTTCTTTTTTAATTATTAAAGAGGAATTGACATTCCAAATGTAATTATTTCGGGTATTGCTGATACTATTTAATTATGTGGTGCAACACAAGTTTGATGGTGATCTATATTTCACTGTGGTAAATTGTATGAATGGAGTCTTTTGTTGCATAACAAGATTTTGTGGTGACTATTTCTGCAACTGGGACTGTGAAAGGGAGAGTTTGCTGAATAAGAAATATGGAATGAAAACACTTATGTTGAATTTTAAAAAACCTCATCACATCCTCCTCCCTCAGAAAACATTAAAATAACTCATTCCTCATCAGTGGCTACGATCACTTGAATGGAATCAATCAATTGTGTTCCGCTTGGCTTTGCTCTTCTTTGCTCTTCGTTTCTAAATCCAATCTCTTCCATGTCATCTCAGAGCACATTTATAAGGGCCCAGCCTCTTGATTATCTCCCTCCCTTGCCTCAACTCCCCCGCTGCTGCATGCTCCAATGTATTAAATTAAATGAGGTGTCTGTCCAGGTCACCCTCGCCCCAGCCCCCCCACCCTCCCGCTCTCACTGCTGGTAATCAAGGGAGAGGACCCCTCCCTGCTGGTTTTGTGCCAGCCAGGCTGCATAAATTAGCATTAATAAGGGCTGGAAAGACCTGCAGTAAAGGAGGGAGAGAAGGACTGTAAGGAGCAAAAACAGAATGGGGAGAGAGTGAACTGCAGTTACAGCTTCAAACTGAACACCCACAAAAGGTTACATTTCTCTATTGTCTTACCGTCTTCCTTTTTATACCTATCTTTCCATTCTGTAGCCTAGCCACCGTCTTTCCACAGACGAAGCTCTGAACAGTAAAACAGTGGTGGCTTGGGTTCTGGCAATAAATTAATCATAGATGAGGTTGTGTGAACACTGTTAACATAATCCCATGGCTCAAGCTCAAAAATACTGCAGGGCCCCAACGTCTTTGTTGTTCATCAAATTTTGATGCATACATAATTATGTAAGCACAAGTGCGCAGATGGTGAGAACATGTAGATACATTTCAGTGGCAGAGGCATTTTTTGTAGTGGCTTTATGAAAGCAAATTTGATTCTGGTGGATCTTATTACACTTAATTACCTAGGGGATACATACAATTATCTTGTCATAATACAGCGTCGAACGCGTGATGTGTGCTATATCGACAGTATTCGTGTGTATTCAGTTGACTGTGATTATGTACGAAAACTGTCAAAGCAGCATCCTGATGTACAGCATACTGTTGCTGTTTGCTCATCTCTCCTTTGTTCCCTTGTAATCATCCGTGATAGCTATGACAATTACAGGGAAAAATCATCGCATCACTTCATTCTGCTGCTCCCTAACTTTAATTGCTTAATGTATCCTTTACTGCTGCACCGCTCCACTCCTCTTGGTTTCCCCCACTCCATCTCATCATCCCTCCCTACCCCTCCTCCCTTTCTCATCTCCTCCACTGCCACCTCATTTACTACCAAGTTCTTCCTGGTAATTAAAGTTGAACTACATGTAGGCCTCCAGTATGAGGGTGGCAAATTGACACAATCAGCCAATAACTAGCCAGCATAGTGTTTCACACAGAAGCTAACTGTAACGACATATCCCGTTAGCACCTGTGTGAGACTAGAGTCCTAAACACTATACGATCACCATAGGTGTGGCATACCTGATGTGGGTGAGTTGTGGACATTCTGCTAACAGAGCAAAACTTTGATTAATGCGTTACCACTTGTGCCACTAACCACTAACAAAACCTAGACGAGCAGTACACCCCAGGACACACCCCTGGTTTCCTGTGGCTGCTTCACAATAAAAGCCACGCTGTGTTTCACCAGCTGAATGCTGTTAATGTGAACTAACAGCAGTAGGAAATGTTCGGGTTGCATTATCAGTAATTTCTTGTTTGAGTGCAGGAGAGTTGGATTGCATGCATGCAATGTTTCCTGTGAATCCCTCGTGCAGACCACTAACAACAGAAATGACCTATTAGACCTTATTATAGCATGCAAATATAAAGTTATTAATGAAAAGTAGTAAAATGTAGTAACAAAACAAAATTCTTGAAAATGTAAATGATTAAAACTTTATGGTTGTTAGGTCTGTGAACTTGTTGACAGAAAGTATGTAATTTTCATATACAGAGTAGATAATCAAAAAATTAATGATGAGCACTTCTAGCAGATCTGCTCATCCACTAACAAACTGTAACCTACACTGTAGATTTACTTCTGAACTTCACTGCTCACCTCTTCCTCTGCTCTGCTGCATTTACCGTCATTCTGTCGTTCAAGCACACACTCACTACGCAGATTGCTAGTGGTGGAGATAACGCATAAAAATTCCCCTGTGTGGGAGTATTTTGGGTTTATTCCCCATGATAAGGGTGAGCCAGCCAACACGGACAACGCTGCACATCATCACTGTTCAGAGCACTGATGTGTTGGTATCCGCCAACAACAAGTGTTGTCGGGTCCTCCAGCAAGAATCTATGGAAGAAGGAGCTTGGAGGATTTCCTGTCTACTCATTCTACAGGCCATAAGTATCTAAACCCAGCAAGACTTGTTTAACAAGGATAACTGCATGTTAGGCACACAGCATTGTAGGCTAGACAATGTTAGCTTAATGGGGGTTTTTTGTTTGTTTTTACACAAATACATATATCCCGTACACACTGGTGAAATTTCAGAAAGGCATGCCAAAATAAATACTGCTCAGGCCTAATTGGTAGCCATACTGCATAGTAGCATCCTTGATTTAGTACAAAGCTTTATTAGCATTTATTTAGCATAATTATTATGCAGGTTTATGATCTAATAGTAAGTGCCAAAAATGAGCACTGCTGTTTGTTAAAGAAACAAAATTGGCCAAAGCAGACAAGGTAATCCTCCTAAAACTCCCCTGGAGTCCCCTGGGATATTTTTACAGTAGGCCTATACTCCACACTCACAAAGAAGCAAACAATCAAATGAAGTTTCAGGGTTTTTTGGAAACGGCCTTACATCCACAATTCTACAAAACTCAATGATTGTCAGATAATGCATGCAATATATTAGTCATTAAAGGAGGACTGATGAATGAATATCTAGACTGGAATTCTAGAAAACATGCAAACATCAGATCCAGGTACTGTACACACCTACATGCTGTACACACATCTGCGGTCAGTCATTATTCAGCTGTACACCTCTCTTGACAGCAGCTTCAGGAGAGGCTGCTCTGAGGGCTCCAGGAGAGGCTGTTATTAAGCAGCAGCCCAGTGCCTGTGCTTGAGCAACCCAGCACAATAAAAATTCCTTTTCTATAATTAACTTTTATGGCCGGCGAAGAGGACATGCTGACACCTGTCTTGTGCAGTACCACCGATTATTTCTTGCCTTCCGCATCTGCGCATGTAGTAATACTGCTGTGTGTATGTGTGTGTGTGGTTGTTTGCCTGCACCGAGACAGCACTGTAGCAAACACCACGAAACATGGCTTTTCCCTTCATTGCCAATGGGGAAAAAATGACAGCCACAGTCACAAGTATCATAATGGACAAGAATAATCTATATAATTAAAAGCAATACAGATGGATGTGTGCTATCACTGTTGCTCCAAAACTAAGCAAGTAATTACATAATAAATGTTGTCAAACTAATCGCAGTTTTCTTTCCAAGTGCTTTGCCACACTTTGCAGCAAACAGTTCTAAAAATCTACAGCACATTTGTGTATAGACATGGTCTCACACACACACACACACACACACACACGGTTTGCCAGGGATGACACAAATTGGATCATCTAAAAATAGAAATGTATTTCAAAAGCACAGCAAAGTTTAGCAGCAGCTGGAAAAGTCATAGCTCTACAGGGATTTTAATTAGTGTTGCTCAGTCAACAGCATAGCAACCTACTTCTTTCTTATTAATAAACAAAGACAGACTTCTTTTCATCATGAACTAAAACACATAGCTGGTGCTGATAGGAACAACTACTCTTTCTCAGCTTGGTTTCATCTCCTGCATCTTGCGTGGCATGATAAAAGAAATGTTGTAGAGAAGCGGAAATTAAATCTGTGACAGATTTCAAGACTGGGCCTGAAAGAGAGAAAAAAAACACCTTTTCTGCCCAGTGTTTGAAGAAGATAGAGTTTACCCCAAGATGTGACATAGTAGTTCTCTATCCAGTTAGTGAATTCAAAAGGATGTCCCTGTTGCACGTTTATGTAGGTAAGAGTCACTTGACACTTTTAATATTTGAATCACACTTACACTGTGTCAATCTTGTACTGCCTTGTGACATAAAGAGAAAAATATCATTCAGTGTAATAAGCCTTGACTTTCATACATTGTACTAATATCCTTTGATATACATAACTGCATACAATGGGAAGTGAGGTGAAGCTGCAATATATAAAGTTATTTTATTTTATAAAATGCATTAATTGGACTGAGGTTGAATGTTGAGATGTGTGACTACAGCATACCAGATACTATTAAGATCACCACAGTAGAAAAGTGAAGGATGTGTAGCAAGTAGAGATGTTCCAAGCCGATCCTAAGGATCTGCATTGGGCTGATCCAGGCACATTTTAATCGATCGGTATCGGCTAAAATAAATCTAATCCAAAAATAAAGCTCATCCAATCCCAATCATTTCTTTACTGTATTCTACTGTGTTTTGTCCAATTTATAACTGTAATATAACTGTTGCAATGATGCTCTCCTTCACCTTAGCCTACAGTGTGAGCATTTTGCTGCATCGGCAAGAGAAAATTAGTGAGTGTGAGAATGGGAAAAATTATTTGGGTGCGCTGGTGAGTCACTCTTTGGTGATGCACAGACGCTAGCATATCTGTTATTTCTCTCTCTTTCTCATTAGCAAAGAGTAGTGTCCAAACCACTCAGGTAGCAGCTTTTCATTTTTAGTAGACTTTTGCTTTCACTCGTAAAAATGACGTTGCCGGCAGCAATCAACTGTTCCTAATTAATGGTGATTCTGGCAGTGACTAGAAAGCCAAATCAAATTATTATTTAGAATAAATTCACTGTTCATATTCAAATCTGGAAATATTCTTGAAGAAAGTAAATTCTCTGAAAGATAAAACCACTAATTCTTTACCTGCACACGTCAATGTGTAATAACAGTGTATTATCACTTTTCTGCTAATGGTCAATTATTTAAGAATGTATCTATTAATAGTGCTTGTATATACTCTCTAAAACACACCTCTTAGTTCTCATCTATCCATCCATTTTCTTTTGCTAATCTGGGGTCAGGTTGCAATACCAGCAGAATAAGCAAGGCATTCCAGATCCAGTCCCTCTCCCACCAATGTTTCTCCTCCTGGGGGATCCCAAGTCATTTCCAGGCAAGATGAGATATATAGACTGGGTCTCCTCCCAGTTAGACATGCCTGGAAAACCTCCAAAGTAAGGTGCCCGGGTCCTAATGAAGCTCGAACCACCTTCACTGGCTCCTTCCTACTCCGAGCTCCCTTCTTATGTCCAAGCTCCTTATTCTATCTCTAAGGCTGAGCCCAGCCACCCTACGGAGGACACTCATTTTGGCCACTTATATCCACTATCTCGTTCTTTCGGCCACTACCCACAGCTCATTGCCATAGGTGAGGGTTGGAACCTCGATCGACTGGTAAATCAAAAGCTTTGCCATCCCTCTTCACTATAAAAGGTCTAGTTCAATACCCACATTACTTGTGATGCTGCACCAATCCACCTGTCCATCTCATGCTCCATTTTACCGTCGCTAGTGAACAAGATACCAAGATATTTGATTCTCCTTTGATTGGAGAGGCAACTCACTCAATGATACTGGCAAATTTATTTTTGCTCAAGTTTGGGGCAACGAAAATACTCTGAAACGATCTACAGATGACGCATGGTAACATTAACAACAGCAATGCAGCTATCACTTTTAAAGAAGGGTGAAGAAACATTTAAAAAAAACATTTAAACATTTAAAAATCTATTTTAAGTGACTACTTCTATCAGTTATGTGTTGGATAATGGCCAAAAAAGTGTTTTTCTATGACATTATGATGTCAAAGTGAAGTTGACCTTTGTCAAAAAACCTTTGGGTAAAAAATGTCATCACTTCACAATGTATCCTATTAAACATCTGTGTGCAATGATAACTACAGAATAAAGTTTTGAGTTAGGCCAAAAATGTGTTTTGACCTTTGACAACTAAATTCTAATCAGTTCATCTTTGTGTCCAAGTGGACGTTTGTGCCAAATTTAAAGAAATTGCTTTCAAGCGTTCCTGAGATATCATGTTGATGAGAATAGGACAGAGGCATAAAATGTTCGTAAGATTGTCATTGTTCTGCTATTATCCCCATCTTTCTTTGAGCTCATCTTTATTGCTATACTTCCATACCAAGAGCTTGGCTCTCATAAGCCTGCAGTAAAATATCTCACCTTACACACTTCTCAGCAACCTTGAGGTTACAGACAGCAACAAAACACTAGAACCTACGCATTTATCAAACACACAACAAGAATAACGAGAAAACTATTTAACTGGGGTTCATGATTATAAGCATTCTGGGAGGCCATTAAAAATGTCCTTGTAATGCAGACTTCTGAAGTTCTGTGGGGGAAGGAGGAAGAGAGGGGTATCACCCTTGATTGATGGCTATGGAAGAGTGATTAAAGCTGTGAGCTCCAATAATATCCTCCACGGCTGGGCATGCTCCAGGAGCCAACCACAGCACTGTAAACATTTCAGTGCATCCCAGCATGCTTTACTGCCTTTAAAGAGTGGGAGATGTGCATTTAATACTAAAGCAAGCTGCTGCTCAGGCTCATTATCACCGCCGTGTCCCAACACATCACCACAGTCACACACCCATCAACACACACGCAACTAAGCTGGACCTTCCGATCCCATGTTATCATACGCACACAGACTTATCCAATATATGCTGTGCAAACACAGACATGCACAAATACAGAAACACATACAGTGGGGAGAACAAGTATTTTATACACTGCTGATTTTGCAGGTCTTCCTACTTACAAAGCATGTAGAGGTCTGTAATTTTTATCATAGGTACACTTCAACTGTAAGGGACGGAATCTAAAACAAAAATCCAGAAAATCACATTGTATGATTTTTAAATAATTAATTTGCATTTTATTGCATGACATAAGTATTTGTTACATCAGAAAAGCAGAACTTAATATTTGGTATAGAAACCTTTGTTTGCAATTACAGAGATCAGACGTTTCCTGTAGTTCTTGACCAGGTTTGCACACACTGCAGCAGGGATTTTGGCCCACTCCTCCATATTTCTCCAGATCCTTCAGGTTTAGGGGCTGTCGCTGGGCAATATGGACTTTCAGCTCCCTCCAAAGATTTTCTGTTGGGTTCAGGTCTGGAGACTGGCTAGGCCACTCCAGGACCTTGAGATGTTTCTTACGGAGCCACTCCTTAGTTGCCCTGGCTGTGTGTTTCGGGTCGTTGTCATGCTGGAAGACCCAGCCACGACCCATCTTCAATGCTCTTACTGAGGAAAGGAGGTTGTTGGCCAAGATCTCGCAATACATGGTCCCATCTATCCTCCCATCAATACGGTGCAGTCATCTTGTCCCCTTTGCAGAAAAGCATCCCCAAAAGAATGATGTTTCCTCTTCCATGCTTCACGGTTGGGATGGTGTTCTTGGGGTTGTACTCATCCTCCTTCTTCCTCCAAACACGGCAAGTGGAGTTTAGACCATAAAGCTCTATTTTTGTCTCATCAGACCAAATGACCTTCTCCCATTCCTCCTCTGGATCATCCAGATGGTCACTGGCAAACTTCAGACAGGCCTGGACATGTGCTGGCTTGAGCTGGGGGACCTTGCGTTCGCTGCAGGATTTTAATCTATGACGGCGTAGTGTGTTACTAATGGTTTTCTTTGAGACTGTGGTCCCAGCTCTCTTCAGGTCATTGACCAGGTCCTGTCGTGTAGTTCTGGGCTGATCCCTCACCTTCCTCATGATCATTGATGTCCCACGAGGTGAGATCTTACATGGAGCCCCAGACCGAGGGAGACGGCCCATCATCTTGAATTTCTTCAATTTTCTAATAATTGCGCCAACAGTTGTTGCCTTCTCACCAAGCTGCTTGCCTATTGTCCTGTAGCCCATCCCAGCCTTGTCTACAATTTTATCCCTGATCCTTTACACAGCTCTCTGGTCTTGGCCATTGAGAGTTTGGAGTCTGTTTGATTGAGTGTGTGGACAGGTGTCTTTTATACAGGCAACAAGTTCAAACAGGTGCAGTTAATACAGGTAATGAGTGGAGAACAGGAGGGCTTCTTAAAGAAGAACTAACAGGTCTGTGAGAGCCGGAATTCTTACTGATCAAATACTTATGTCATCCAATAAAATGCACAGTTGAAGTGTACCTATGATACAAATTACAGACCTCTACATGCTTTGTAAGTAGGAAAACCTGCAAAATCAGCAGTGTATCAAAGACTTGTTCTCCCCACTTTATAGTGCATTCTAGCCATTTAAAGCCATGTATTGCATGACTAATATCAAGTGCTCTGAAAACTGGATTCCTCAAGCTCTGTCCATGTAGCTGCAGTATACTGTGGGGCTGAACGATTTGGAGAAAAAATCTAATTGCGATTTTTCTGCCAGATATTTAAGTTTAGCTAAAGTTCAATATTCACTGCCAGTCTATTTTTGACAGAAGCCGCATCAAGCAGGACAGAGCAGATGAATCAGGAAAGTAGTCAGACACAGAATGGCATAGAGAATCCGGTAATTTTTTCAAAATAAAACACCCTGTGCAGACTCACGATTGTATACGAACAAAAACACAGTTAAAACAGACAACAAACAATTTATCTATGTAGCCTACTTAACCATGGTAGAAGCCGAACAAATCAACAAAATCTGAACAAGTTAGCAAAATCAGACAAGCAAGACGCTCTTATTCTGAAATCCTGAAGCCATTTATTTACTTGAATGTAAGCAATTTGAGACAGGCTGGTTATTAGAGACGGGCCTTATTTTAATATTCTCGAGTTAACTGGATTTAAGATGAATCATTGACCTTGAGGTTTAAGAGCTGAATCTGTGTTTGAAGGTTTTTAGAAACTGTAACTATTTTATAAAGATGTGCCCCAGTTTTAAGGGAAAGTAAGCAATTAGACATCTTAACACAAACTTAAAGTTATAATATTTTCGAGCTGAAACAATTCATCACTGAAATCGATAAAATCGATAATTAAAAATGCATCGACACAAATTCTTTGCATCGATGCTTCGTTTAATCTATATAACTTTATAGCACAGTGTTTCGCAGTGACATTTATTACTGTCGCACATCACATCTTCTCCTTTTCGGGCCATGAGTTGTAACCTCACAGTCATGAGTTAACTGGGTGTCGGGGAGCTGCACCATCCAGCTCTCTCTGTAGCTCAGACAATCCCTGCTACCTGCGTGTGCTAATCCATCCTTTCACCCATATTCTTTGTCTTTATAATTGATATCTTAATATAATAAAAAACAGCTGTTTCGTGTTCAGGATCGCTCATTTCACGTTTCACATTTCACGTGTTTTCTTGTCAAAACGTGGTTTGGAGACCAGCGTCGGGTGACAGAGCCGCTGTCAGCCCCTGTAGTGTGTGTGTGTCCCTGTTACCGATCAGTCACATAGTGTGAACGCCACAACGACTTCAAGACTGCCGTCAAATGACGGCTATTTGTGGTTATTTGTCAATTTATTAAGGGTTCATTGTAAGGTTTAAACTTTGAACTTAAAACCAGGAGTACCAGGAGAGTAAAAATAAATATTTTTCCTTTTTTCATAACATATATTGTTGTTGTTCATATTTGACTTACTTATAAATACTTACCATTATTCTGGGGAACTTTAGTACAGTTTGTAAGGTGAGCTTAGTCTATACTTACTTATCCTGCTTAAAGTCACTGTAACAAATATTAGTAAATAGGGAATATTTAGCCAGCTCGCCATCAACAGCTAAGAACCCAGGATCCTATTTAACACACTTTTAATATAGTAGCCCGGTGTGATAGTAAGGTACACCTTAGGTCTTGTTTGATCAGCTCTACTGGTGTCAACAAGGGGTTACATTATTATAAGACTTTTAGAACCATTATTGAGTCTAGCCACAAAAAGGTTACTTTTGTAAAACATGATTACGTACATTACAATAGTCAGCTTTTTATGCAGTAGTAACTTAAGCCAGTTGTAAGGTTCATAGCAAAAGTTCCCAGACACAGTCAGTGTGAATAATAAAGTGTACATAAGGAGATCAGCAGTCTGTGCTGGGGTTAAGCACTGGACATAGTTGCCATTTACAGCAATCAGGAACTGTGTAATGAGAGAATGTTGTGCTATTATCATTGCTCACTGGCTAACCTTCTATCCCTGAATTGCTTTGGATCAAGAGACTTGTGGCACAGAGACAGCACGGAACCACCAGGATGAAAAACTACAGCCCAAAAGGCAAGGACTGGCACTGCTCCTGAACATTGAATAGTATGAGCAGCATATGAAAGGTGTTTGGAGAGACAGAAGGATAGAATAGATGGAGCAAAGACTGTAGAAAAATAGAGAGGAAGTAGAGGAGTGGAAAGAGGTGAAGGATGGAGAAGAGAAATTAGGTTGTTATGTATATTGCTGGCAATTCAAACACGCACATTCCATCTGAGATCCCATCAGCTGTCAAATTGGGAAAGCGATGGGGATGTGAGAGCGGCAAGAATCTCAACAAGGCCTGAACTTGGCACACCACTGAGACCTAATCAAAACACAATCACGTTCACCGTCAGAACAGACGCACACAGGCCCGCACCCATTCTCTCCACTCACATTCAGACCCAGGCAAACCCCTAGTCACTCCCTCTCTTTTTCATACAAACACTGTTAAACAAATGTACACATAATCATGCACACACTCACAGAAAAACATTAACTTGCAGTCACACATGGGCAAACACATTCTGTCCCATGCAATCACACTCCGGCCTACTTCAAACTATCCACTGCTCCAAAGCGGAGAGATGATGTATAAAACTGCCTGGTTAAATACAGGCTCTTATCTCTCGCTATGACCTGTGACTTGAGTTTATCTCCATTATACAGTGGTTCATTTCAAAAGCTTCACCTCTGTTGGAGGTTATTATTATGGAAGACATAGACAGGAACTGTGGTTGCATATAGGGATCAGCCCAAATGCTTCTCCAACTGAGTTTAGCCTTCCTCCCTAATGTCCCGGCCCCCTGGATAGTCTATTTGCAGTTCTTGTCGGGTCCACTCACTCAGGTGTGACGGCATCACGGCTGACCGGCTCCCAGGTCAGCATTCTCACTGTTAATCCACACAGATAGGCCAAATGCTGACCACTAGCAAATAATTGCTTGCAGTTGGTGCCGCCAAAGCCATTCTTAGGTGAGAACAGGTGTCTGAATGTAAAAAGAGTATTTTTTTCCCTTGTGATTTGTTCAGTTCTGCTAAACTAAGAGATACTCCTGAGAAGATGGCACTGATAAGATTAGGTCTGTTGTGGATGGTGCAACATTTGTGATAATGCCCCAGCTTTAACACTAATGTTGAATGTTTATTTTTTCTATCCAATCCAGGAGCCAAAGAATCTTACCGTGTGCCAAGTGTGTCTGCATCATCAGGTAAGAATTACTGACTTTGAAGCATTTTCCTATTTACTACCTTCCATTGAATTTGGCACCCTTTCCTGAGAGAACAAAGGAGGTGAGTTGCCGAGGCTCAGCTGTGTCAAGAGCCCTATCAAATACTCTTGACTTCAGCAGCAGGAGAGCAGACAGTGGAGAAGCATGCAAGAGATAAACCGATGACATGATAGTGATGCACAACAAACTTGACTTTATAATACAGAAACAACATAAAATAAAACAGAATACAGTGTGCCCTTATAAAAGAAAGCAAACAAATGCACCCTCTGCCTCTTCCTCTCGACATGATTTACATTGCTGTAGTTATACTGATAAGTGGATCTGTCAGATAGTGAAGAAAAGTCAACCCACTTACAAAAACACAGACATCTTGTGGGAGGTTTGTGTAGGGTGTTGGGAGTTTGGCACTGTTGCAGATGGATTACATATCAATGAGACATAACATAACACTGGAAATGTTTCACTGACCAAATATTTGCCGCTAAAAACAGGGTTTGAGCGAAAGCATCGGTCCATTCATTAATATTGTGTCTGCCAGGCAAACATAGGCCAACTAAAAGTATAGGTTTCTAATCAACATTACTAACAGGTCTTCAGTATGACATTGGGCCTCCAGAACAGGCAGCCTGCCAAGTTAAGAGAATGAGCTCTGTACTTCCTTTCTGGCAAGAGTCACTCTGAAGGAAAGGATAAATGCAGGAATCACCCACAGGCTTTAGGGGGTCCTGTGGGGCCAAGGGGCAGACTGGCAACACAAGGGAATGAGAGCAAAGAGGAAGCAAGAATATTTTGTTCAGAGAAAAGAACAGTGAATCTTTAGCACATACACACTTAGCTGTCCTTTTGAGTAGGATTATGGGGTTTAGGTGCTACAGTGGAGCTGCAGATGTGTGAGTCCATAGACAGAGGCCCAAAGCTTGGTATCAACTTAACACTGACACACCACACCATGGATTCAGAGATTACAGGGGGCTAGATGTGCCATTTCTGACACAAAGTGCAGTGTTGCAGGCCTTAACACCCTTCTTTCGCTTCATTTTTCCTCTCATCTACTCTTGTCTCCTTTGCAGTCCCTTTCTGTCAAGTGGCACAGAAGAGAAAGACCCGAACGTCTGTGTCTGCTTACTGGGGCAAGTGAACATTTGAAATGACAGAGGGTGACGTTGGCTTGAGTGCTAGAGAAGATGCCTCAGAGCTAAGTGAAGGACCATTAGGGAGACGGTGATAAGATGCATGCATGTAGACAGGGCGAGTGTTCACCTTGAACAGTCTGGTGTCATCTGCTGAGGAGGGCTATCACACAGTGAGAGCACAGCATCAAACTCCAATCAAACTCCATCGCTGCTGACAGCAAAATCAAACTGATGCCTACACACACGCCGAAAGGTGCTGTGACCTCCACACCCTGTTATTATTCATGCACAGTGACTAGCTATTACTTTGAAGCCTTCTCACTTCGGTTGGCATTCCTGTATTGGTCAACTAAGCAAAAAGCTTTCAAGAGCTACAGTAACACTGATGAACAGAAGGGTCTTGTCAAAGGAGACACTTTAGGTGAAGACTAATCGTGAAAGAGGAGGGATATAGCGGTAACGTAATGTAAACATCACAGTTTCACAGCTGGATAGTTATCCATCTCATACTGGAAGTGAATGCCACTGCAACATGGATTTTCATATAATTAAAAAAATGGGGTTATTTTCTGTTTCTGATATGGGATCTAATGTACAAGTAAAAGTAATTAAAAAATCATTAAAGAGGTGGTATTATGCTCATTTTCAGGTTCAAAATCTTATTTAGGGGTTGTACCAGAACAGGTTTACATGTGTTGTACGCTCCGCTCTTGAGCTACAGAGTGATGCATCTTACTTGTAAAAAAACTTTGTTGGGAGTTGCACATGCGCAGTTCCCAGGTAAGGACTACTAGCCAATCAGAAGCAGAGAAGGGCGGGTCGTAAGAAACAAGGTAGTGTGATCCAAAGCCGCTTCAGACTGCGACCGGAACCTAGCAGATGGTATAAGTTACTCACAAGTCCACAACCACACAACATCATTGTCCCACATCTTACAATAAACCACTACAAAAATCAACTCAATTTTACATAAAAACTGGTCAAACAATTTGAACGTTTGCTCAGTAGCTTTCACATCGGGTGTAACATTAGCATTATAGCAATAACTTTAGCTGTGTTAGCCAACATTCCAACAACTCCGCACTTGAACGGTCTGTGAAGTTACATTGCGTGTTTATTTTAAATATAATTCACAACCAATAAAGCATACTTACAGGTTGTGATTGTGAATTTCCAGGCCCAAACAGAGTCGGAGTTGCATCGTCTTTTAGGACTAAACGCTGAACTGTTGCTGACGATCTGTGCTGCTTTGCCGAAAAAAGTTACCATAGCGCAAATCGATAGACTCGACTCTACTCGGCCCTGCTCTGTTTTCCATTGCAGCTAGTACCCAGAGATAGTATGTAGCTTGTGTGTCGCTGCCGCGACGTAATGTTCAATGCGACACACACACCAGCGATCCACACAGCTTTCTCTTTTTTAAGTTAAAACGTTTCAACATTCCTCAGAATGTTGAGACATTAAGTGGTATGAAAACCAGATAACAGATAAGTGGTATGAAAACCTTTCAGCTGTGTTTTCCTCTGCCGTTGTTGCTGCAACGGTCTGTGTGACGGCGGGAGCAGAAGACACAGGCATCCTCTGCAGCCACTTGCGGAGCTCCTCAACTCTGAAAATATTCAAGCACATTTTTGTTCACTTCTCGTAAAACTGTCAATATTCGAAAGCTGATTTCTCACCTCAAAACTTCTCAGAAGTGGATTTAGTGATGAAATTTCATACGAAAACTGTAAAATATAAAACATTCTGTTGCTGGCCTCTGTCTGGTGCACGCAATGATGATGCAGTGAATAGTGAATATTCGCTCTGACCAATTAGCAGTCTGTCGTGTTTTCACGTTACATTTTAGTATCCCTCAGCTCGCACCTCGACGGAGGTGAGGTGAAAAAAAGTACCTAGAAGCATGTATAGGTACAACATTTCTACAATGGAAAAACAAACAAAGGCCAGTCGAGCCAAAGGGCCTCCGCTCAGACTAGCTTGGTTTGAGGGTGTGCCTGACCCCGCTAGCCGCTTGGCAAGCTTTATGATGTGTTTTCATTGTGCACTTCTTTCACTTTCACTTTGCAAACCTGTTACATGCACAAAAAAGAGATATAACTCAATAAAGGAGAGGGGAAAAGCCAAAAAGCATAATACCACCTCTTTAAAATTAAGCTGACTGTATGCATATATGTACAGTATGTTTTGTATTTTGGTTGTTTTGGACTATTGATAGACACTATTGAAATATTTTCTCTTAGGGAAATATTAATGTAAGGTAGGCATATACTGTATGTACTGCAGAATTGGAAAATTCTGTATGAACACACAGAAACAGCTGGTCAAAAAGTTCCTTCACGTTGCTTCTGCACTCAATATTATTGAAACACAGCTACTGTATAAGCTGGAACCTCCAGGTCTGAAAAGTGAAGCCAATGCGGAAGTGCCTTAAACCAGCATTCTTTCTAATGCCCAGCAGGGGGTGACGCCACTGGTTGCAAAAAATGACTCAGTGAACGCTTTCGTAATGGGTTTATAATTTCAATCGCTAGTTTCAAGTCTTCTTCGATACAGCATGATTTTGAATTTATAAATTATGGTCACATTTAGAGTAAAAAATACAATAAAACAGGGTTATGCTTTGGGCGTGGTTACCTTGAGATTGACAAGCCGCTACCATGGCGACCTGCCAGCTGTAACAATGCCTATTCCGTTCCCAGCTCCACCCTCTTGTCCAAATATGGTCACTTCTGGTTCCAAAAAACCAAGATGGCAACTCAAAACTTTAAAATGGTAGTCCACAAAAAAATGGGTGAGGTCAACGTGGCTAAGCCCACTTCTTTCACACAATCTATGCTACTGTACAACCTGTGCTGTGTACATGTCAGGTGTACTGTATGTGTAGTTTTATCTACAGCTTCTGGAATAAGCGTAAATGAGGTGAAATATTGCACAAGATAGAAGGGAACATGTTCTCAGGAAGTTAACCTTGGGTATGTGTAACCTTGTTAGCTGCACCCGTGCAGTGATAAAGAATCAGGCAGCAAATGGCCTTAGTTTGTCCCTCATGGATCAAACATATACACACATGTGCAAACACACGCACACACACACACACACACACACACACACACACACACACACACACACACACACACACACACACACACACACACACACACACAATCTCTCTTTCCTGCATCTTGTCTCTTCCTACTGGTGTTTGCAGAGTTGGAAATTTCTCGAATAATTTATGCTGTTAATAACCAGCTCTGTCTCTGTGGTACAGAGCCGTCCTGTTCAAACATAGCTATGTACGTGTGTGTCTGCACAGCATAGTGAAAATGGGACAATGTTTGAACAGTGAGGTGAAGGTGTATGTATGAATGTGTATGTGATTGCAGTGTGAGTTATCACAGACTGGGCAGAATTGACTGATGTGATAGTTGAGGGTGGTTATAGGGTGGGCTCCTGTTTCAACACACGGGAAACCACAGATTTCTTCCAACAGTGTAGGTGTTGAAAGTTACAAACTGAACACACTGTCGTAGCAAGCTCAAGGTAGAGAGAAGATTGAAGCATATTGCAAATGCTACAGTATTTCAATGCTTAGTTTTGTTGCACTAAAACATATTAACTACTGTATACATATAAACATCCTCATGAACAAACACACACAACCTCAGACTAACAATATTCACAGAAAAAACAGCAATTCAAATACAGCAATCAGGAAGAGAAAACACAATTAGAATGTATTTATGGTGCAATCAACGAGCATCTGTACAAAACACTCTCAGCAATTAGGGTCCTAATAAGGAAGCAACTTAAGGAGTGTCTCATCATCGTCATTGTTGTCATCATCAACATCATATCATAAATATCATCCTGCCCTGTTCCGGGGTTTAGTTCTTATTGTATCTGTCTTTGTTTCTCTGTCACAGTCGGTCAGTCTGTTGCCTGTGAGCTTACCATTTTTTCAGCCTGTCTATCTGTCTGTTTCTTAAGATGGGAGGTGCAAGGAAGAGGCGGGGCATACTCTCAGCAAGAATGACCTTGGCAAAAGTCTGATGATTTGAGGCGAGCAGCAATATCAATAATAATGGAGAAATTAATAAGCTGGTGCATTGGCCTGAGGGTTAGACTACAGGAGGTGGAGGTGGGGGACCAGTGGCGTGGTGTAATCGCTGGGGGTGGGGGTGCATGGCTGGAGAATGGCAGGAAGAGGAGGGGGGGGGGGGGGGGGGGGGGGGGGGGGGGGGGGGGGGGGGGGGGGGGGGGTATGGTGGTGTGGGAGAAGGGGTGGTAAGTGCACGATTTCCTTAGCAGCAGTGTGGTGCGGCAGTCCATGCTGTCACACGTCAAAGAGGGAGCAAATCAAAGGCAGCTCTTTTGATGAATATAAAACAGAGAGTCCTGCTGAGAAGCACTCTCCTCCCTCCCTTTCTAATCACAGAGCTGCAGAGGCGGCGGGTTGCACCAATCCCCCCAGCCCAGCACAAAATGAAAGGAGAGCCGAAACAAGGAGAAGGGGACAGAGAGCACATGCGATCACAACAAAGACTGCTTTATAATAGCAATAAACATTTGTCCTCTTGAGACATCTGCACAGAATGATGGGTGCGATGTGGCAAGATGCAAGAGAAGATGGAAAGGCATCAACAATTTTTACCCTCCACACAGCCCTGAAAAAGGTTCACCTCCTATCTCTACAAGTATGGTACATGCGTTTTATCTGTAAACAGAAGTGAAAATTCATGATAAAATATCTAATTTACCCCATAAGAACGATTTAACAATGCATACTCTACCAAGTAAAGGCTAAAACCTTTTTTAATAGCCTTGACTTTGATTGTTTTAAAATTGTTCTTAATTTAATTAAATTGTGCATTTAAGTGTGTGTGGGGGGGTAGGGGTTACTGTGTTCTTTTCTATTATTTTATTTTACCTGAATCTTTTGTACTGCTTGTCTATACTTTTGTGCTTTTTAAAACTGTAAATATTTTACCTTTGCCATCTATATATACTTTTTGTTTGTTTGTTTTTGTATCCTGTACAGCACATTAAACTGCCCTAGTGTATGAATTGTGCTATACAAATAAAGTTGCCATGCCTTGCCAAAAACAGCATTGCCTTATGGGCATATGTCTAATTAACCCATAGTTCACAGAAGTGTTGAATTCTTATCATCCCCTTCCCAAACTGGATCAAAGACAAAAAAGCTTTTAATATGTACAGTGTTGTCAGTGTCTCTTAAAAAAACATTTAATGTGTATTAAGGGGTGAAGTCCAATAACACCCCATATGACATGTGATTTAATGTGATATTGGGAAAACATCTCTCCTTCTTTCATGTCTCATCTCACTGTTGCTCTTAGTCAAAAAGTCCCAGGCAGCAGACCAAAACAATTCACCCTTCTTCCTCATTTATCTCTATAGCCTTACTGTTTTTATTTCTAATACTAAATTTTTAATTTATTTTTACAGTATTACATTCTATATTTATCTCCTCATTTTAGCTGTAACTAAAGCCTTAAGATATTTGATTAGTACAATTAAAATTATTTCAAAAATTATTTAATTATAAATAATAAGTTACACTATTAATAAACTGAGATTCCCAGTTGTTTCCATTAGTCGCTACTAAACTACTTTCGCTATACAGACCGTGTAAAAAGATGAGTGTAAAAAACTATATTTGCCAATTATTCCATGTACTGTATATTAACAGGAAAAAGGAAAAACTATTATCCCATGCATAGATCAGTCACTACAACCCACATGACAATGACTCAGTCTCAACAGCAGTGCTATGTTCAGTCCAGCCCAAGCTACACATCCTCTAAAGCTCAAGAATCGTCATCACTGTATTCAACCAGAGCTCCACTTCTGTAGCACTGCCCGGCCTCTCCTCCCCTGGGCAGTGCTCCTCTACTGCTCCCCAGGCAGCATTTGTGTGTGACACCAAAGCCCACTCCCACCCAAGTCCCGAGCCCAGAAAGTGACACATGCATGGGTGTCGCTGCCGTTTCACCTCCTGCCTGCTGAAGTATGAGGCAATTTCCTGCGAGTGGTGCATGGTGTGAGAGAGCGGGAGGCTAGGCGCAGCGCAACTGTGCTGCTGTCTTTGATACTGTCAGGGAAGAGTAATGGCTCTCTGCAGCAACAGCCACTACCAAACTAATGTAGTGTGACTTTGGTTCTCCTTTCCAATGCATTACCACCATAGTGAGTAAGGAGGGGATGGCAAGAAGACAGCCAAACTGTGAAGAATGTGGGAGGAAGGATAGGTCTACACAGGGAAAGACAGAATCCTTCACAGTTAGCATTCAATTTGATTAACTCCCAAATAAGCAAAGACATGTCAGGGATGTTTCTGTAATCGGAACACATTTGTGCAGTTGCTCTTACTAACCAGACAGGATGCTACTCAAGGTGTAGGCCTACCAGGAAAGCCTGCATAACCAAAAGGCAGCCCTGTTAGGCAGGACAGCTCCTACTAATCTTTACAATGATTTCAAGGTCACAGTGTTTTAGTACACACACACAGAGAGAGCAGCTTATCACTGGAAGGACCTCATCTAATTGGGCAATCTACTATCTCAGCAGTTATTGCAGCCTTATTCATTGTGCCTGACCTTGCAAATTTAATAAGCAGAGATTGTTGTACACTTTCCATATTTAAACAAAAAAGGTAAAAGAAAGCTGATTTATTTGCAGACCTGCATACCTCTCTGGTTGAACTCTTGGCCTTCTTTCAGTTACAGATGAAACTACAATCAAATCCATTCAGAAATTATACTGAAATTATGCAGAATTAAAAGCTGATTCAAATTGCACAATATTACAATTCATTAGAGCTAATTGAATGCCATGGTCTTTAGGCTGAATGCCAGTTGTGTGGAGATGTCAAGTGATAGTTGGTCTTCTGTAAAGCTTAAGGGCTGGGGGTTGTTATAGAAGGACATACTGCTATTTTGCTTGGCCTCGGTTCCCACATTGAGTCTAACATGTGCCATCATAGAAACCCTTAACAGGCAGCCATTTGAAAAGCCCCAGTACTGAGCCAGAGGAATTACATGTCTGGCCAGTAATAACATCACTGTGCAACTTATGCATACAAGTATGGAGGGTAGTATAATCATGTTATGTTATGAGTTTAAGAAACTTGAGCACAACACATACTGGTTCATTAAAGGACTGAGGTGCTTGAGTTAGGTTAATATACAGGTTAACTTACAGTTCTGTTTCTAGGTTTATATTTCTTTGGAAATTAGTTTTCAGTAGACACAACATGAAGATGCATTACTTCTCAGGAAATATTGCTATAAAAACAGTAATACATTAAAGTTACTTTTAAATGTTCCTGTTTTCTGAAAACACAGAAAAGCACTTCAACTGCCTTAAAGGATGTCCTTCAATAATTACCATGGCAGTATATAAAACATAATTAGGATCTTGTCTTGTTTTCCAAGAGTGTTGTCCACAAACAGAACAAGTGCACACACGCATGTTAACAGTTTCTTAAAGGGTACTTCGGTACTTTTCAACCAGAACCTTTCCTCCCCCGTGTTTGTGTGTCTATGTGACTAATTAGGAAAACATTTTTAAAATTGGATTGTTATTACAAGTATCAGACAACATTGTGGAAATGCTGGAAATGGAGATTTTTTTTTAAGGGTAAGATCCTTTTTGTTTAACCAGAAAAATTCATTTTCGTCAAAGCCACCAGACTCCATTGATAAAAACAATAATCTTACCTTGCAGAACACAACATCGGTCGGTTAGTTTGTTTGTGTTATTGTGTGACTTCACCGTTTTTGTTTGTTGTGTTATTGTGTGACTTTGGTGTTTTTACACAATAACAGAAACTAACTGACAGAGGCAGCGGTAGACCAGAGAGGTAAAATTACGTTTTTTGTCAAGGGAGTCTGGTGGCTTTGACAAGAGCGATAGAGCTAGACTGTTTCTGGTAAAACAAAAAGGATCTTGCTCTTTAAAAGAAGGTCTAATTAGGGATTTGTTCCATAATGTTGTCAGACACTTAAATAACAATCTGGCCCTGTAGGTAGCAAAAACAAGCACTTCAGTGGACATACTCTGATGGGGCGCAATCGCCCACAAGGATTACGGTGCAGATCTTGTTGCTGACTGTCATTGCAGGGCCACTCACTCAGTACTTCAAAAAATGTTGTCCCGATTAGTCACAGAGACTCAAAAATGTGGGAAAATAGATTGAAAAATACTGAAGTTAGACTTTAATGTCCATGTGCCCCACCTCTTTCTGTCACTCTCTCCTTGTATGTGTCTGCTCTGCTGACTTTCTCCATCAGCAGTATTAGGGCTGGGCAATAAAACAATAATGATAATTATCGCAATATAATTTTCCTCAATATCAATATAATTAATATCAATATATCGTCAATAAATATTTGGTATGATTTATATGAATCATGAACAAATTACCACTTAATTTTTCTGTTAAAATATTTATTTTGTTGCGGAAAAGGGACTGAAAAAGTTAGTTATAATACTAGTTTTGAATGTTCTCCCTCAGTTTTGTTAAATGATTCACTGTTTAGCATCAAGTGTTTCTCACATTCTGACAACAAAGAAAGGTTTAACCACATAATTAACCATCTGGTTTCTTAAATTTTCAGTCAGGAGCAAAAGTCAGCCTTTAAACTTGAAAAAACAACTTTACATTTATCGTGATAATTATCGATATATGAAATGTTTTTTATCAAGATAACATTTTTGGCCATATCGCCCAGCCCTAAGCAGTATGTTCTATAAAATCACCGAAAAGACAAAGAACTCATCTTCTGGATTTTTCTATCCATGACTCCGTTTTCAGCAGCAGTTGCACTGCATGTGGTGGTGGCTTGTTAACAACGTAGCCTATCAAAACAAAACCAATGTGGTAGCTAACGAATGACATCTGCACTGTTGTGTCCACTGTTGTGTCCGCGTCTTGTAATAAAAAACAACTCTGTCTGTGTTTCTCTGCAAAATGCTAAAATATGCAGCCAAGTATATCTTGGCGGCCGTTACTTTACCTGAATGGCCCGCCCAAGTAAAGTCTATGTGTGGGAAACACTGTGTAAGCCATGTCATATACAACATACATGTTTTATAGACAGAGTACAGTTTTACAGTTTTGTGTACAGTTTAGCTGCTGCATGAGGGAGCCTCAAAGCAGTGCATTTGTCTAGGTATCTCCTAGTAATGTGTGCCATCAACTGTTCATGCAGCTGATGTCCCTTCTATCATCAGATCAACATTTCTATATTTAACCTCCATCAGAAACCAGAAATGTTCTGTCAAACTTTAGACATATGTTTAAAACAAGAAGATATGGAAATTCTAAATCAGGAAACATCAGAAAATGTAGCATTGTGGCCACATGAGATTAATAGTTGCCAAGAAATCCAGTTGCCTGCAACTTTCCCACCTAAAGTGCCATTCAGTGATCACTGTGGTGGCTCTGCAGTATATCACTGGTGTTTAGGCAATGTAACCCAGTCAAGGGATACACAACACGCAGTCGGTGTGACTATTCCATTCAAGAAATCCCAATCCCCCCATAGTGCCCTAGACTGCAGAACATTTTTCAAAATATTTTGTTGTTTGTACTTTAGGTAAGGCCAATTTTCCCAAAAAAATGTTTTACAGAGAGCATCAGCGGCCATGATAAGCATATAGACTAAAATTAAAATAAACAGAGATGATAACTCAAATTGAAAGATGTTGTTCATGGTTTCTCTTTCAGGTGTTCAGGCTCTCATCCTGCATCGAGTCGGTAAGAAGCACTTGTTCATCTACTATGACTACTATTCCACTATTTGAAGGTGGCCTTGAGATAAGATGCTTTTTAGAAACATCTTGGCAGTTTAAAAAGGTTTGTAAATTGGATTTAATGCTCAATTTTAGGGCTGAATGATTTTGGAAAATAATCTAATTGAAATTTTTTTTTACCAATATTGCAATTGGGATTTAATATGCGATTAATTTTTAAGCTCTTTACCTTCTGTATTATTCAAAACGGACAACCAGTAAATCAGTGTATAGTTCAACCACCAGTTAATGCGTCCTTATCTCAGTTCAAATCTCCTAGGAGTCCCTCTTTCTATATCCCTGTCAGCAAACAAAAAATACGTTCAATTCAAAAGTTGGCCAATGTTTCACAGATATTTCCTGAGCTGACTGGTGGCTGTGTGTGTGACGCAGGTGGCAATCGCCACAGTACCTTCACCTTGCTACACGTGTCTTTCTGTTGTTCATGACGACTTCACCCACCACCACCACCAAGTTAACCGCGGGTGGCGGGTGCTACTTTCATTCCCTGTGTGACAATAAAGTTTCTGTAGTGTCAGCTTCTGTCAAGCTTAAGGCCACTGTACAACAAGTCAAGGTGCAGCGTAACGTACAAAGTTGATGCTTCGCCTGCAGACTGCTTTACTCTTGGGTGTCATGTGACCAGAGTGTAATTGCAGCCTTTGAGATTAGAAAATCTAGTTTTATCACATTGTGATAATATCGCAAATGTACTCAATCGTTCTGCCCTACACATTATAGATACTTTTCTAAAACAGGGCACAGTTACAGTATGTTTTTCCTTTGTCAAAAGGATGGTCTTAATATGAACTCTATCTTAAAGAATATCGGAGTAAATAGCCTTTTCAATTGCACAAAAACCTTTAAACTTGTTCCAGTATCATTCAACCGAAGTTATTTTATTTTAAAGTACCTACAAACCATATATATTTAAATTTCAAATCTTTCACATGTCCACACCTTCTCACTGACTTTATGACTGTACTGCCATGTAGCAGTGATAACTTTATAGAGGCTACATCACTGAAAGTGTAATTTTCTGTAGACAATAGCCTGACAAATAAATAACGAATATTTCTTTACACACTTAAACGATATTTTTCTTAAACACATGAATTTGTGGATGGCTGGATCAAAGTGCAACAATGTTCTTTACATGCATTGTAAATGCTTCTATCTATTGTCCATTACCTCAGTCTGAAGGATTTATTAATTAACTACAATAACATGGTTAAGGATGCGAGAACACACTATTTTTCTGAACTCATTACTACACATAAACACAATCCCAGGTTTCTGTTTAAGACTGTGGATCAGCTGGTAAACCCAACCCCTCCTTGTGCCTCAGCTGGAAGTAATGATGACTGTGAATTGTTTTTATCTTATTTTACCAATAAGGTGGTGTCAATCAGAGCCTCTATTACCCCCGCGGCCTCTTACTCAGAGGTTCCTCACCAGCAACAA
>NC_060169.1:18834869-18850874 GCF_021292245.1 Micropterus dolomieu
CATGGCCTCTCGCCTTGTTATATTTCTGACCTTTTAGTCCCATACGCACCAGCACGCACCTTGAGATCCTCGGGCAGAGGTCTGTTGTCTGTTCCAGAGTCTCGACTGAAAACTAAAGGGGACAGAGCGTTTGCTGTCAGGGCCCCGAGGCTCTGGAACAGCCTGCCCGAGGAAATCAAGGCGGCTGAGTCAGTGAACTCTTTTAAGTCCCTTCTTAAAACATACTTTTATAGGAGAGCTTTTCCCGATCTTATTTGACTTTATTTTATCCCTTTTATTTTATTGTATTTTACTAATTTTATATAAAATTTTCATGCTCTTTTTTTTTTTTTTTTTTTTGTATTATTCTTTACACTTGTTAAAGCACTTTGTAACTTGTTTTTGAAAAGTGCTCTACAAATAAGGATTATTATTATTATTATTATTATTCTATCATAGATTGTCATCTATTCTATGTTATACACACAGAGACAGACACCAGACACCAGTATTGTTGTTGAATAGCTTCCAAATGTCCAATATATATTGCCTTTTGTGTTGTATATGTCTACACACATTGTTAGCTCAGGTGGTTATAAATTACAAAATTTTATTGGTTTATCAAGGCCTATTCATTTTGTCTTTGGTTGTCGGCACAAATGGATACAGTCTGAGTAAACATAGACTGAATTGATTTGAATCAATATAGAAAGGGAAAAAAGACACATATAGAGAGACAGAAAGAAATAGAAAAAGTTCAAAAGTGAGGTGGGTGAGGGGAGTGTAACGAGGCAGGGGTTGTGTGGAGCCTGTGGCCTGGGGCAGTGTATGGAGAGAGATGAGCTGGTAAGCACACTGCAGGGTATCGTCTATGAATGGTTGGGTTCCTCTAACAACTACTGAGGCTAGGTTTGTAGCACAGTGGGTCACAACCTACAAGTGTCTGGTGTGTTTTTGTGTGTATTGTTTGAATGATGCATTTTAAAATAAAATGCAAGACAGTAGATTGAGAAATGAAACAAAGGGAGGTCTAAAAGAAGAAATAAAACAGACCTAAGGTTTTGAATGAAACATTTACTAACACACCTTTGCCAATGATGGGTGTGTGTGCTCCTAAGATCCCTTTACTGTGAACTGTGGGGCAGATGTCTTCAGCTTAGGGCAGCCCTCCCAGTATTTTCAAACAGGCTCTTTGAATACATAGCACTGTTTTCCCATACGAAGCCAATCTGTGTCTGCCCTCTGCCAAGGCCTCCCACCCACACTTTTTATTTGTTCATTGTTGACTTGTGCAGCACTGTGACCTGTATACCTGTGCTTCTCTTTATCTCCAGCTTCCCTGAGGAGAGCTTGGTAAAGCCCTGCTTTCACTGTATAATGTCCACATTTGAGGAATTCTCTGTTTCTAAAGGGGCTATTATACTATGCTCATTATTTCTGACCTGATACTAGCCGCAGCAGGCCCGACACACTGCTTGAACTGGGTGTTCTAGTTCTTCCTAAACCTCAGCATTAAGTAGCCTCTTTGATCTCTCTCCACTGTGACAAAGCAGTACCGCCAGGCCTCCTAAATGAACCACTCAGAACTCAAGCAGCGGGCAACAACATCAAGTAGAGCTAGGGAGAAAATATGCAGATGCACTAGAACACACCAAAAAAAAAGGAAAAGATGAGAATACAGGGTCCTCAGTATAATTACTACAATGAGCTGGAGGCAGATGTGTGACTCCAAAACATAAAAGAAAAGATTACTGCCAGTATTTTTCGCAAATTGCTCTGAAAATTAGGAGTTTACTCAATAGAAGTAGAACATTTCATCTGTTAAAGGTTATTTGTTATCTCAAGGCACCCAGAAAGTACTTCAATTATCTTGATCTTCACAGATTTCAGTGCCAATCATTAGCATGCTAATCACATATGATTTTCCAGACCTTCAATGAAGAAAGAAGCACATGGAGAGAGTCTTTGTCATGGCAGGGCCCTGAAAGATCTCTCCATTGCATGTGAGGAAAAACAAGCTTTTTGAACTAAATTACAATACATCCTCCAAATAAGGCCGGCAAAAAACCCCATCTTGAAGTAGTGCAGGTGCTCCCTGGACTCACACAGGAGAGGCAAGCCCAAAGGACTGTTTTGTGATGCCATAATTCATCACAGGCACCTTGTAATTACGCCAATTACAGACGTGCAGTTGAATTTAGCCAGCACTGCATAACGTTGCCTTTGTCGGTCCTGTCTCTAACCAATAAAGCAGACAAAGTGTATTACTCAACTTCTGAAAAGAAAAAAAAAACTTAACACAAACAAGTTTGGTTGAATATATGCACTGTTATGAAATGTCCTAAAGAATACTTCCTTTGAATGAAATCTCAACTGATTAAACTAAACTGAACTAAATATATGGACAATATGAAAGAATTTATAAGGCATTGCAGTTCTAAGGAAGAAAATATCCCATTAACTAACTATCAACTTCTCTCTCCTGTGTGCACTTGTGTTATATATATAAATCTGATTAACCATGACAGGTTCTAGTAGCAAACAGTAGCAACTGTATTTCATGTCAGCAGAATTTTACTAAGAACTCATCACACACACTATGTACATGGTGAGAATCTTCACCCTAATACCAGTCAGCCAAATCTGTCTGCACACTCACCAAACCTACAACAGCTTGCACATACCACCACCTCGATTGGTTCCTCTTCCAACCAGATAATCTATGCTAAATGCCAGAGGTCACTCTTCTCATTCAGCAAGAAATCAAAATGATAATGACTCCTTATTAGAAATTCTATCTGGAAGTACATACAGGAAACATCAAAAGGTGCTGAAAGGGTGTCTGGGGGCAACGATGAGGCTCAGTGATAATCCGCATCAAAGTAGAAGCCAAGGGTATGGGGACATCCATGATCCATCAGGGAACTAACACATGTGCAGCAAAAATAAACAGGGAGACAGAAATTCTCAATCTACAATTGGGATCATTTGCTGCTCTGAAATTGAAATGTATTATTGGTAACCATTCCGAAAAGGAAAAGGCACTTTTTGGGGTGCTGATGAGCCCAGTTGAAGGCAAACCAGTGCAGATGAGATGATGTAGTTTGGTAAATTATAAATGATAGCCCTACGGTAAAATGACATAAAGGAAATAATAAAATAAAACATCTAGTGGAGCCATGATGAACGTACACTGGAAATGTGCACTTCAGTAAACAATCAACCAATGTCAATTATATGAAATTGGGCTGGCTACGGAGCATTTCTATTCTGGCACTGGCACAGTCAACCTTTTAATGGCAGGCTGTTAGGTAATACACTAGCTATCTGTCTGTTGGCCTCCAGTTTGAGTTCCCAACAAAACCTTTTCACACAGACCCATTACAGAGTGGCAGCACCGGTTCACAGCTACCTGAGAGCGGCCGGTTTTAAGAGGAGTCTGACAAACCCATCACTGTGTCCAGAGACTGATGGAGTTCACAGTGTCTGGTCCCCAGAGGTCAGGGGCCCAGACCTGATCCCCCCCTTGTCTCACCCGCCCTGGCCTCCTTCTCTATCCAACAGGAAAGCCCAGTGTATGGCCCATTTACAGTGTAACACACACAGCTAGAGACTCAGAAAACAGTTTTGACCATCTTCATTGACCGATCACCTCACCAGGTTACCAGCATGGACTGAAACCACCAAACTGCAGCAACTGTGCAGTAAGACAACATTATAGCACAGCCTGGACACTCTACTACTAACATAACTCACATTCTACATGGACGAGCAAGTCAAGCAATTGAAAAGGTACTGACAAGACAGGAACAAATTTACAAATACCAATGACTTGAATGAATTTCATCTGGGAAAATTAAAAATGTATTTAAATTAATAAAACACTGTTTGTTTTTTGATGGTAATGAGTAGGGGTAATATTTTCCATAACAGTCATTACTAGCCAGGATCCCACCAGTATTGCTCACACGATGTATACCAAAAGATTAACCTACAGGACTGCTGATTTCTGATTTTCTTACATCCACAGGGGTAGAAAATCTGATTAAGACCACACTTGGCCACCACAAGGCTCCTACTCTCTGCTTTCATTACACACAACAATGTATTTTCCAATTATAAAGTGATATAATTATATTACACTTTAAACTTATATAACACAACTGAGATTTCATCCGCACATGAATTTGACAGTGTTGTACTGTAATCTCAGCAAAAATGCTCTGATGGATAGTAAAGAATTGCATACTTTATTGAAGTTTAATTTAATTAGGTATAGTACAAACATCTGATTAAAAAGAGGAGAGAAAAGACGAAGCACTATCACTGACAGTGACTTTAAAATATAATCTACTATGAGGTTTTTACTAGCCAGACAACGTGAAAGATTCAGACACTTCTCCCAGTGAAGGCCGCCTGAACAGGACCAAGCACAGTCTCAAAGACCAATACATAATATAGTACAGAGGATATATTAAACCTGTGTGCTGAGTTGGGTGGATTTTGCAGCTTCTGTTGTGTTTAAGCAGATCAGGTGGCACACTGTAATCTTGCTATTAGTTATGGCATGAAATTGTGCTTAATTTACAACCTGGTCAGACTACCTCTTTAGTAACTGCTAGAGCAAAGTTTACCTAAAATTAAAAATTAGATAAGTATAGTCAATCAGTTGCACCTCCAAACCTTTTTACTTAAGTGTTAAGTAAATTTACTTTCAGTGTTACTGTGCAACAGTTTTTAAATTTAGCCTGGAGTTTTGCTCTACATGAGTAGCTTTGTAAAAGTTAACTTGGTATTGAGAAATACTTAGATTGTAAACTGTAAGAATAATGACAGATTTGAAAGTTATGCCCTGTGTACCTGCAAAAAGAGCAGATGAAAGCAAGAAAAGGCCTCGATTTGGCACACACACATTTTTACTTCCATATGCTCCCCTCTCGCCATTACTAACCCAACCTTCCACCTCCAAACCCCATTCTTCAACACAACTGGGGAATTTCAATCCTACTTCATATCCTAGTACAAATTCCTTCCCTGATTATTGATGCATTTCAAAGCAGGCATCATTATATTTTCAGACCACTTTCTTTAAAAAATGTACTGAAAACCTTTATGCTGGTTCCCAAGGGCCCCCTTCTCCTCTTCTGTTATGCTCTTATTAGTCTGCCTCTCCTGCTGCATGCTGGGGGATCCACATTGCTATTCATTTTCTGTCTCTCTGACCTCTGTGTGGATGGAATTCATCGGGCCTATCCCTTTTCTTTACATTACTTTGGAGACAAGCAGCTACTGTCAGGTGCAGCTATTAAAACATAAACACCATTAAATAAAAATGTGCAGTAGTGAGGCATGTGGAAAGAGCCAGAAAAAAAATTACTCCTAGGCCTATGCAATGAATCGGGTTCTATTTGTAATATGTATACATGACAAATACATACAAAAACAGAGCTGTCACTACACATTTTTAATACAAATGATCAGAATAGTTTTATAATAATACTATAACAAACTACAGATGTTAAAAACCATGCCATAGGAGGGAGGCGAGCCTCTGTTAAATTGTAATGCAGCAACATTAACTGTTAAAACAGCAATAGCTGTAAAAATTATTTATCCTTTTATTCTCAAAGGTGCATGTTCAGATGGACTATTAAGGGTAACTAAATGCACACTGATTAGGATTCTATTCTGAATATGAAAAATAATTATGTTTGAGACTACGTAGTTGACGTAGTTTTGTGGCCCTCAAAAAGAAAAGAAATTATGTCTCTTTCAAGGCAAGACATTTATTCATTTAGCTGACGCTTTTATCCAAAGTGACTTATAATTGATATATCCATCAGAGGTCACACACCTCTGGAGCAACTAAGGGTTAAGTGTCTTGTTCAGGGACACAGTGGTGTCTCACACTGGATTCGAAACCAGGTCTCTCATACCAAAGGCCTGTGTCTTATCCACTGCTCCATCAGCACCACATTAACCTTGCATTAAGTTTGCATTTTCTTTCAAGAATAGTGAGTGTCTAATTGAAGGATTTACTGACAAAATAAATGGATTGAGAGAGAGGGAGATGGACAGAGTAGGAGGGGAGGGGCTTTTATTGCAGAAATCTTTAATGCAAACGCTGAGTGGCTGGTCTGGCTAGGAAGCCCTGCAAAGAACTGTTGGAGTTGATGAGGTAGTCCAGCTGAATGATATACATCGCCAGCCACAGGCAAGAGCTGTCCATTAGTTACAGGGGTTCCTGTAATGCCCAGCTCCAGTACATTATTTCCAAATGCATCAGTCAGCGTCGTGCAGCACAGATAAATTCTAATGCTTAAGATCTGTAATGCATACTCTCACCGCTGCTATATTACACTGCAGGTTAGGAGGGCAGGAAGAGAGAGGGGGGAAAAATGTAATTTATTTTTCACTGCAGCCAGTATTCTTCCCATTAGCTTCAAACGTGAGATAAGTTATGGACTTTAACGAGCACCTTTAGCCACCAGAGCACGCTGCACACAAGACTGCAGGCAGAAGAGGTGGGCTGACGGTTAAGGGAGGAGGGACTGGCAATGTGGATGCATGGCGCTGATGACCCAACACCTGTACCTCACAGTCCTTAGTGAGATCACCAGAATAGTATTAAAAAGCATTCAATGTCCAATACCCAGAAAATGTACGCCCTATTTGTGTGTACCAGGTCTGCGTAAAGGTAACAAAAAAATTCAACCGGCTTAGTTGTCATGCACATTATAACAACCAGCTGTCATGGTTGTACCCACCATTGAGTCACTGGACCTTAGTATCTCAGTAAAATTGTGAAATAATTGCCTAAAAATATCTTGACTTTGGTGCAGCAAAGTGGATGATCTTGTTGTTACTACAAAGACTTTACTCAACACAGTGATTTATTCATTATGTCAGCAACTTGATGAAATCAGACAGGCAGCTGAATCCATACAAAGAGTTATACAGGTAACTAGAGAAGATACTTTTTGGGGCATTTCACGGCGCTGTAGTAAGGACTAAGTCTTGTACATGGAGTGCGCTCTACCAGGTGAGCTAAACCTTGCCCCTTAACTACAGAATAGTGGACTGCTCGTAGTTTAATGACATAAGCTGACTAGTCGCTCCTGTGTGGTCGTTAAACAGTGGCAATTCATCATGCCAGCTAGCCGGTTTCACTTGAGCGAATGAACTAGATAGCTAGATCCAATTCAAAATTAACATAATAATTTTATATATATATATATATATTTATTTTAATTTTCTTTGCAAGATTATGCTAGCAGAGGAAGGTACAATTTACATATAAATATCAATTGATCCTGTGTTTATTTTCTTCACTGATACAAGACGAAGACACTGAGGATGCGGTCATGATTGTCCTGGGCAAAAATTTTTAAACGGTGCCGTTATGCAATTAAAGCACAAAAGGAGGCCACACTGCAAACGGAAAGCCTCAAAGTGAGTGGCTGCCTGGGGGAAGTAACCCCTCACCTCTTGAATTCAGATTACTTTTTTGAAGCATGTAGAGGAAGCATTGGCTCATCCCTGACACACTCACATTCCTACCTTTGCCAATCAAATGTCACGGCTGGAAAAAGCAGAGCTGTCCTGACCTTTTAAAGAGTTCTGGGATCACTTCCTGTTTCTGAGAGCTGAGATATGCCAGAGCATACACACAAACAATAAAGTCTTCCTATAGCTAGGACTGCCAGATTGTAATAGAAAAGGTCATACATATCTTGATTTTCTGCATTGTGTGCGGCTGTTTTTTAAATTAACAAGTAAACCTGTAAGGCTGTTTCTCACAACCAGTTGCCAAAGCTGTGCAATTATTTCATGTCATACATGGATCCCTGGGTGTTCATTAGTGATCATCTAACACACAATGATTTACAAATTATTATTCACAATTACTAGTCTCAATGATAGGATAAGGAGGATAAACAAGGATAAAATTACTTACTGCTGTATTGCATATCCAGATTTTTTTTTCATAGTGACCAATCAATGATTTACTTCAAGAATGAAGTGTTTCATGACTGTAGGAATACACAGTTACACAGCCTATTTGTAGAAACAACAAATGTGATATATACACAACTTACATGTCAGCTCTATACAATATTCAATGATCATGATCTACAGATAATGTTAACAGTGGTAACACATGCCCTGAAAAATCCACAAGTATTAAAGGAATACAAAATATGTTTCTGTGTTTATATGGACACGTGCCTTCTCTGTCCTCCACGTTCATTCTTCTTTTATTTTCTTCTTTTAGCAGCCTTGAGTTGCAGCTGCCTATCCTCTGGAATACATCTTAGTGTCAGTTATCGACAAGTGACTAATTAGCTGTGGGCCTGTAAGATTTTCCTTCAGCTGCAGTGGGAAGAGTATTAAACATGCATGATCAATATGCTGTCTAATGCCCAGCTATCATCTGTTGCTATCTGTTCAAACTATTGGACTAGTCAGAATCAGGGAAGGGGAAATTAGTTCTCTGCGTTTAACCCATCCTATTTAGGAGCAGTGGGCTGCCATCGTATGCTGCCCGGGGAGCGGTTCGGGGTTCAGGGACTTGCTCAGGAGACACCTTTGGCATAGGGTCGTGCTGGACTCGATCTGGAGACCCACCACTTTCCAAGCCAAGTCCTAACAGACCGAGCTAACACTGCCCCACTCAATCATACACTGATTAATAATTTTATCCAAATCGCTAACAGCACTTGATGTATTTTTAGTGAATGTCATAAGAACTTATCATGGGATATTTATAAAAATTAAGATCAACTGTTACATGATTTACTAAAGTCATTATTTAAGTATTTCTAGATAAACGGTAGGGGGGGGTAATATCTAAAAATGGAAACCCAAATCCTCATCTAGTGCTCGGACCACTATCTTACAAACAACTTAATATCTTTTAATTTGACTGAGGCTCCGTTGCCGTGTATGAAGAAAGACAGCTTCTTATTTACTACTGTTCCACCTCAACCCCAACTAGCCGCAGGCTAAATAAGAAAAGACAGCGATTCTATGCACAAGTGCCATGTTGTCTCATCTCACATCACATCATGTGCCACCCCTGTTTATCCCAGCAAAAGTACCGGGCCTTTAACACAGATGAATTATGAAGTGACTACAAGACTTCTTAATTACCCCATCCACCCAGTCTGAATAATGCAGGATTCTGCTTACAACCATGTTAGCGCGCATAGCATGCAATAGTTAACATAACTGCTTAACACAGCCCTGGGCTCCCATGAAATGGTGTGTATTTCAGGATTAAACTCATTAGTGATGTGTCTGCATGTGTGAGTACACCGATGTGTATGCTTCCATTGACTATGGCGTGTGGCGCTTGCTAAATGCAGCCATTCAGGAAAGAGACATGTGACAGTGGACATGTTTACCCTCTGGCACTTGTCTCTGGTTCATCAGGCGTGAGAAGGCAGGGAGCTTTGGAAGCATCTGCTGGAAAAAGTGGAGTGCGGTGAGGCAAAAGACATACACAAATACAGAGACACTAGCACATACTTGCACAGGAATGACTGAGTCTATGAATGCGAAAATATAATTATGCTGCTTGAACAGTGAATTTATCTGCTCTGCAATGAAAGACATGAGACAATGATAGATACACAGAGCTTGGCCTTCATGTTCCCACAGCAAAGCCGTTCTGGGCTGCTGGTTCATGCACAGACAGACGAAAACCTGTTTGGTGTACAGCTTGCTAAAAATGCTAAGAAGCAGTAGTAAGTATTAGTATGTAGCAAAGTTGAAGTTGGCTACACTAAGCTGTCAAACATTTTGTAAATATCTACGCATTTGCATCAAGTTTGTATCTGGGAATTTGTACTGCCACAGCATTCTCCTAGTTGACATATAGCAACTGGGCAAGAGTATTCTGGAGTCTGAGTCTAATTTGCTCTCTCTTGACTCCTTTCTGTTGTCAGATCAGTGGGGGTCCTTAGTTCTGCTGATGTTCAGCGCAGCTTCTTCTTAAACCATTTAACAGCACACTATCAACTGGGAAAATGAGTAAGTCTATAACCTAGGAATTAATTGTGATGTCCTCCTACCTAGTAAAAGTGTCTTGAAATTGTTCAAATACAATACAAAAAAAATTGATAACAAAAAAATCATTTAAATGAGTTTAGATGCATCTTCAGCTAAGAATAAAGACTTCTGAGCTTTCTATGTGATGAGATGAGCCAGTAGTCCAAAGCTGTACTGGTCTCAAATTTTCTTTTCTTTGCTTTACCAGTCCAAAAAATTAAAGTTTTATAACATGCATAAATTAAATTTATTTATTTTACATGATTAACTTTTTTATTAGGAAACATTTGAAAAATTAATTCAACATGTTAAGCAATCTCCCTACACTTTTTTTTCACAGCACACAACTTATTATGTATATATGCAGATTCAAGCTGAGTGCCAGCCGGATGAGCCGTTTTGGTCTCTTGTTTTTCATATTGATTGATTGGAAGCTTACACAAGTCTCTTAGGTGGGCCACGAGTACACAATTGTCTTGCACAACAGCACAAGTGTGGCTAATAATATAATCACAATTATTCTGTTCCATATTGTGATAAATGATGATATAACTATCCTAACCATTTTAAAGCATATAAACATGTTGTATGGAGAGAAAAAACATTTTAAATTGTAAAATGTTTTTAAGCACACCAGACCAGAATACCTACTCAAAACCAGCTACAGACAGATTGGCTGCTAAGACAACGCAGATGAGAGTGTGTGTGTGTGTGTGTGTGTGTGTGTAAGAGAGAGAGTATCAGCACACACACATAGTTAACGCAAAGAAAAACGATGAGTGCCTTAACGAAGCAAATCCATCATTTCAGCAGAGTGCTGGCTTTATTAAAGTTGGGAAATTCCAGATTCTGTGAACACACAGTGAAACATTCATATACACAACTATCAGGTCAACAACTACCAGGTGACTCATATCATACTCATACCTTGCTCAAACAAATCACCCTGACATAACACAATAACTCAAAATGGAATAAGAGCAATTATCATCAGCACAGGATTTTTAACAACAGTGCTTTTACATAGGGTGGCTCCATTATACGTAGATGTATTTATGGACAGACCCATTTGTGTCTCTGATTTCAGATGCTGTTACCCAGAATGCTAAAACCGTCATGCGGGTGGAACAAGATTGCCACTTTTATGGGAACATCTTGTGCTGAAATAAATCCTCACCTACTAATGTGTGCTGTGCAGTGAAGGGGTGCAATGAATGTGAAGGGAGCTTACATTGAGGGTAACAATCTAGCATTGCTTCTCTTACCTTCAAAACACAATCACACTGTACCATCATATGTACAATATGTTACAACATGTGCTGTTACTATGCTTCACACTCCACCTAGCCCATAAATATTGAAGCATGATGCCTGATCAACAACAACAGCATCAACACAACCACAGTGTTCTTACAATTTCATCAGTAGTATTATAATACTAATAAATGAATGAAAATGAATACAAATGAATATAAAAGATAAACACTCCTTTATTAAACCTCATTGTCTTTATTGCTGTCCCAACATTCTGAAAAAGTTGAGGTCAAACATACACTGCGGTAATTTTGCACCCAAAGGTCAGTTAATAAAGTAGTTTTAGTTTTAATTCTAGCAGTACTAATAAAACAGTTCTCAGTACAGGAAGTAATGTGAAAGGACACTCACTACCTCACACGTGGATAAATAATTGGGTGCCTTGTCCTGTCCTTGTACGCTTTCTTAAGTATGGACGTTACTTGATCCTTTCAGATGGAACAAAAGGTAGTTCATTCCTTAACAGCTCCTTTTAACTACTGCTCAATATTCACAAGTTACTGAATAAAATGTAATGTGAATTTCAAGAAAATAATTCATTTTATTATCAGTTAAAAGGGTATCACTTTAATACAATGCAAAATAAAATTTTAAAAAAAACTTCAAAAAGCTGTATAATACTGTCAGTATGTTCTCTTCGGCTCAGCCCACCAGACCAAAAATGTGTCTGCACGTTGGCTTGAATTGGGATCTTCAAAAATGTCAGAAAACACCTTGATGATTATGGTACAGCTTAATGATATAGACACTGAACTACAGGAACCCTAGATACTGTATAAATTAGCAGGTGGGTTATAAGCAGCCAACTTTCATTCAGTCCTCCATTATAACGGTCCTGTGCCAGTTAGTTACATAATGTAGGTACCTCGCCTCGATGCAGGTGGCATCTATGAGACACACAAACAATGAGAAAACAGTTCCAGTGATACCTGCAAATGCACCACAGCATTTGTCAACATTAGCTACTTTAATATCTTCTTGTGTTTGATTATTTCCTATTTTCCCTTTTTGACAGTGCTGCTTTGAATGGCAATGACATTTGTTTAACTGACACAAAAAGGAGTCAGTCCGTACCATGTGCAGAGAAACTTGTTTCACCATGTCATAAGAAATAATGGTCTTACTCAAGATAATTAATATTATGAGTTTAATGTTTTAGTTTAAGTGCTGTTTTATAGGCACACTGTAGCGAATCGATTTTTTTGAGACATACTGAATACTTTTTTCTGTTAAGAAAATAATACATTGGTCTTGACCTTCAAAAATGTTTGAATTGCTTAGGTCTACTTCTTCTTTGGAAACTCGCTGTTTTAGGCAACTCTTATTGCCAAATCTTGGTCATTACTACTTTGATCAAGCATACAGTACATGACATTATAAAACAAGGACAAAGCATATGCACACATACACAAACTGCAAGCACACACACATAAACCATATACAAACCCACACATGTACAAATCTAAAGCTTATTTCCTCATCCACTGTCAACTTAAACTAATATAAATTTGAAAGGCCAATGACAAAATAAGCAGCAGTAGATGTCTTACAATTTCAAAAGTATAAGCTGAAGGTAGATTTAAGATAAATTGAATTTAAAGAATGATAATAATGATATTAAATTAAATGTAATCCTCAGCTACCATGACTTTTAAAGGAGGAGTATGGTGAGAATATAATGATGGCCTTCATTGTTTCAGCTAATTTATTGATTTCTCTTTTTGTATTTGTATTTATTTTGTATTTAGTCTTCCTCATTCTTTTAGATGATTTGTGAACTGGTTTAGCAGCATAACGCTTATCTTGTAATCTTAATCCTACTTGTTCCCCTTCAAGTGTCAGTATCCTTACCCCTTGTTTCACCCCTTGACCTGGGCCCATAGCCAGAATCATCTTATACCCTACAATGTTCATTAAACATGGCTTTATTTTTTTATCTGTTATTTGCATTTTATTTCTGTATTGTTTTATCTTATTGTGCCTCTTCTATTTAGTATCATCATTACTAATGTTATTAAGAGGGCTGTAACTAAAATATAAAAGCACTTACTGCAAACCATTGGTGCTATCCCTTGAACACAAACATGTGCTCAAGGGATAGCAATGTTTTAACTTGCGTTTACCACAGGAAATAAGGCCATATGTAACTTTCATTCACATACAAAAACGTATATCAGGAGAACCAATTTGTGCAATCATCACAACGTGAATGTGAAATTTTCGATGCATATTAAGATACAGCATTCAAGTACAAATGTTCCCCATTTAAAGGAGTCATTCATTAGAGATAATGAAAGGTCTATGCGGTGTAATAAGGTGCCAGTTGAATGCTAATTCCAGAAAATAAATGCTTGCATGAATACCATGCATACAGAAAATTAATCTTGGCAATTTCACAGCGTCAGTGTACAAATGGAAAAACATGTGAATACAAATGCAAATCGAGAACCTCGACGACATAAAAGAGCATTGGATAATGATAATGACATTCTAATTCAAAACGGTCCGAGGCGTAATTAGCAACACCGACCAGGAAGTGCGAGGGAGAAAGAACCAGAGCGGAAAGGTAAAATTACAGAAGGCTGGAGAAGGGTCGGTATTTCCATGAGATGGTCCTCTTTCCTGCTTCCAATCCAAAGTCCTGACACAGCAATAGAGAAGGTGACACTCCACTTATTTAAGCATGTGCATGTCTGTGTGTTGAAGACAGGAGAGACACATCATGCTGACTTACATAATGCAATCTCTGTCTCTTTCTGCTTCTCATCAGCACACTTGCCCTTACACACACACACACACACACACACACACACACACTCGTGTATACTATACACGTCTGCTGCTATACAATCACTGTCCAACAAGGAAGGAACAGATGCCCCTTCAGGCTCAGGGGGAGGCGGGCACACTCACTGTGTTTGTGTGCAATGGGACAGTCTTGGCACAAACACCTTTCTACAATCACAAGCTCGGCAGTGTCCAAATGTGAGGAATCACAGAAAGAGTGCATTCCGAGTTCCAGCACAGAGGCAGTTGATGCAAAAACATGATGACATGAAGTCTTGAATTTCTATGACAACAGGCCCAGAGGACAAATTCAAAAGAAAAAAAACAAGATTTTTTTTAGTCAACATTCATGTCCTCAATGACATGGAGTGCAGTGGTGGAAGTCTTTACTCCAACGCAGTCCCCGGTGGATTTTTTTTCTCTGGAACAATGAAGAATTGTCTCTTTAGCCTCAGATCAAGTATGCAAAGCAGGCCAATCATCATAAACAAGTCAAAATAGAATAATTGCAGCAAACAATCCTGCTGGGGAATGAGAAGCCCGAACAACTGGTGTGTAATTTACATTACATATCAGGATGTACCTGGTCCTGGTCTCCCTGGATACAACCTGGATGCTCTGTGCTGGGCTGGGCTGAGTAGTGGCATTCCCAGGGTACTGGTAGAGACTGACTGGAGCCCACACACGCATGCCTTCAGATACAGCCTCTCTCTCCTCCTGTGTTTCTCTCTCCTCTCCATCCCACCCAGCATTCAGCTGCCCTCATCGAACTGAGTCATGAGGAAATCCTCCACAGGAGGAAAAATCTGCCAGCTCCAATGACAGGGGGAAAAAAATCTGAAAAGCGGGCATCAAAGAAAAGGCAAAGAGCGCAGAACCAACGCTCTGGCAACAAGACAAAAAGAAAAGTCAGAAATCGCTGTAGCTCCGCCCAGTCGAAATTTTCAGTCTTTGTTTTGTGTCTCTCATTTTATTTAGTTTCGCAGTTGTTTCAGAGAATTAGCATCTGCTACTGAGCCTTTGTAGAGGGATTTATGTGCCCCCCTACACATTTCTCCCATACCACCCATCCCCGCCCCTTGCCTGCCTCCTTATCTCTCATCAGTCTGCCAGACAAGTTTTTCCCACCCAGCCATAGTACCCAGCCAGCAACCCCTTTTTATGGGTGTGCTTGTTTAGTGTGGGTCTGGTCTGTGAGTGTGGTACATGTCGTGCCAGCTTGGATAGGAGGAGAGAGGAGGAGGAAAAAAACTCTTTGTAAGTTATGGGAACACTATGAGACAGACTCAGGCGCTCATAAATTATACGGTTCATTTGCATATTCCTGGCATAAGACATTATGCAAATAGTGGTCAATTTGCATAATGGATTCCCCTTGTTGCCTCAATTGCGCAGTTGCTGCTTTTTACTTAATAATGGAAAAGAGTGTGAAACAAAAAACCAACAGCCATATGAAGCCCTTTGCCACGACTTCCCTGAAACACGAGGCTGAGAAAGGACAAATTTTGTGTTCAGGTCGTCTCTAATTATACAGCCATAGAACTATCAAACGTTAAATGTGTACAGTACATACATATAGTGTACAGACATAAGAGAAAGATGATATGTAAGAATTTTAACAGCAATCACATGAACAACATGTCACACAGTATTCGCGAGCGTCTATTTTACCTCGACTATTAAAGCAAGCTTCAGCACTGCTAATTAACAGCAGTGTGCATACCCTCTTCAGAGGGAGGAGGTTTTATTAAATAATTGAACTATTTTTGTCTCCCGCTTTTAACCTTATCAGCTCCGTACCAAACGACCAGAAGAAAAATCTCAGAAGAAGAAAAAGCAGATGTGGCCAAGATAATTATTTAATCAAATATG
>NC_060169.1:18850974-18968602 GCF_021292245.1 Micropterus dolomieu
ACACACACACACACACACACACACACACACACACTCGTGTATACTATACACGTCTGCTGCTATACAATCACTGTCCAACAAGGAAGGAACAGATGCCCCTTCAGGCTCAGGGGGAGGCGGGCACACTCACTGTGTTTGTGTGCAATGGGACAGTCTTGGCACAAACACCTTTCTACAATCACAAGCTCGGCAGTGTCCAAATGTGAGGAATCACAGAAAGAGTGCATTCCGAGTTCCAGCACAGAGGCAGTTGATGCAAAAACATGATGACATGAAGTCTTGAATTTCTATGACAACAGGCCCAGAGGACAAATTCAAAAGAAAAAAAACAAGATTTTTTTTAGTCAACATTCATGTCCTCAATGACATGGAGTGCAGTGGTGGAAGTCTTTACTCCAACGCAGTCCCCGGTGGATTTTTTTTCTCTGGAACAATGAAGAATTGTCTCTTTAGCCTCAGATCAAGTATGCAAAGCAGGCCAATCATCATAAACAAGTCAAAATAGAATAATTGCAGCAAACAATCCTGCTGGGGAATGAGAAGCCCGAACAACTGGTGTGTAATTTACATTACATATCAGGATGTACCTGGTCCTGGTCTCCCTGGATACAACCTGGATGCTCTGTGCTGGGCTGGGCTGAGTAGTGGCATTCCCAGGGTACTGGTAGAGACTGACTGGAGCCCACACACGCATGCCTTCAGATACAGCCTCTCTCTCCTCCTGTGTTTCTCTCTCCTCTCCATCCCACCCAGCATTCAGCTGCCCTCATCGAACTGAGTCATGAGGAAATCCTCCACAGGAGGAAAAATCTGCCAGCTCCAATGACAGGGGGAAAAAAATCTGAAAAGCGGGCATCAAAGAAAAGGCAAAGAGCGCAGAACCAACGCTCTGGCAACAAGACAAAAAGAAAAGTCAGAAATCGCTGTAGCTCCGCCCAGTCGAAATTTTCAGTCTTTGTTTTGTGTCTCTCATTTTATTTAGTTTCGCAGTTGTTTCAGAGAATTAGCATCTGCTACTGAGCCTTTGTAGAGGGATTTATGTGCCCCCCTACACATTTCTCCCATACCACCCATCCCCGCCCCTTGCCTGCCTCCTTATCTCTCATCAGTCTGCCAGACAAGTTTTTCCCACCCAGCCATAGTACCCAGCCAGCAACCCCTTTTTATGGGTGTGCTTGTTTAGTGTGGGTCTGGTCTGTGAGTGTGGTACATGTCGTGCCAGCTTGGATAGGAGGAGAGAGGAGGAGGAAAAAAACTCTTTGTAAGTTATGGGAACACTATGAGACAGACTCAGGCGCTCATAAATTATACGGTTCATTTGCATATTCCTGGCATAAGACATTATGCAAATAGTGGTCAATTTGCATAATGGATTCCCCTTGTTGCCTCAATTGCGCAGTTGCTGCTTTTTACTTAATAATGGAAAAGAGTGTGAAACAAAAAACCAACAGCCATATGAAGCCCTTTGCCACGACTTCCCTGAAACACGAGGCTGAGAAAGGACAAATTTTGTGTTCAGGTCGTCTCTAATTATACAGCCATAGAACTATCAAACGTTAAATGTGTACAGTACATACATATAGTGTACAGACATAAGAGAAAGATGATATGTAAGAATTTTAACAGCAATCACATGAACAACATGTCACACAGTATTCGCGAGCGTCTATTTTACCTCGACTATTAAAGCAAGCTTCAGCACTGCTAATTAACAGCAGTGTGCATACCCTCTTCAGAGGGAGGAGGTTTTATTAAATAATTGAACTATTTTTGTCTCCCGCTTTTAACCTTATCAGCTCCGTACCAAACGACCAGAAGAAAAATCTCAGAAGAAGAAAAAGCAGATGTGGCCAAGATAATTATTTAATCAAATATGCACTACTGACTAAACAGCTAATGACAAGAAAGAGAAGATGATTACCACCCATATTAAATAACAATTATCTAGACAGACATTTATGAAAAATGTCCGAAGAGAGTGATTTGTTTATAACATATTCGTTACCTTCTCTTCCTTGTCCCACAAAAGTAACGGAAAAACAGACGGTCACCGCTTACAAGAACAAGATCGTGATGCAATTAAAGACAATTACAGATACAGACAGTCAGAGACAGAAAGGAGGAGTGTGAACAGCTGGAAAAGAGGTAGGGAGAGTAAAATTAGAAAAGTATTTACAGAATTGAAGGTGGTCAAAGGAGGACTTTGAATATTTATAAAATGCCAGGACAACATTGTGCAGCCGGATCAGCCAGCAAAACGTCAACTTCAATCAGCTACAGTCGGATAAGCAGGTTGGGATTCTTCACTGTGTACAGTGGCACAAACAGGCACAGCATACCCTAGTGTTGCTGCACTACACTAGGGCTGCTGGTTGTGGGTTGAAGCTCTCTCTTTCTCCATCCAGGACCAGTGAAGAGGAAGGGCAGAGCACAGCTAATGCCAGGCACCGAGGTTACACGGCAGGGCGGACAACAGCTAGCCAGCCAGCCTACTAGAGGTGCTAGAAAAAAATCATCAGCTTTAAGAATCAATTAACCCAAATGTTAATTAATGTCAAGCTCATAGAAGAAAAAAGGGAGATGGAAGGAGGGTGTACTGGGCATGTGGAAGGAAAGCTAGGGAAAGGAGGAGGGTGGGTAAGCGAGGGACTGAGAGAGAAAGGGGATGGGCAAATAAGGGAAACAAGGAGCGAATGCGGTTTATGGCAGAGGGAAGTTGGCACAGTGCCATCCATTCAGTGGTAGCACCAAGGCGGACTACTGTTCGTTCTCTAAGGTAGGTAGTTAGATGTAGCCTGGGAGACAGAAGGGTCCTGTTGTCGTTTTGGTAGCGTCACATGCTTTGAGTTCTTCTCTTAGCTTTTTGTTTTTTTTGCAGATGGTGGGCTGTCTTAAAACAGTGAAGATACAGATCTTTAGACACACATTCATCCTTACATCAGTACCGCCATGGAGGACAAGTAAACATCTGATGTTGAAGACTTCAAGATGCAACCAACACCTGAATTTTGGGAGCTGCGACTAAGATGGATACTCGATGCTAAATGGCACCATGATGGAAGTACATTGGTGGATATCCAGCACTCTAAAATACAGCAAAACTGTGTATCACATAAGATTTGAGACAGGAAGTGAATCCACAGTGATGGGAGCCGCATGCAAAGGACCGGTAAATAGAGGCAGCATCATAGAGATGGACATTCTAAAACAAAAACAACAGCAACTTTGGGCTGTTTTGTTGTTATAGCGATGACTAGAGGGTGTGGCGGTGGCACAAAAGGAAGCTCCTCCCACTTGCTCCTTCTCGCTCTCTCTCCAACCATCTGAGGCACAGCTCTCTGTGCCAGGCAGCCAGCCAGCCATCTGGGCAGGAGACGCCATGCCAACTCATTCATTAGCAGTAAAGGACGTACCCTTGGAACATACGGGCGATGACAAACGCCATTTCCATCGCACAATTGGCATTTATGGACTTGGGTAAAAGTGGTTTGGAGGATACCCAAGGAGCAATAATTTGGCACTTGTGGGTCTCAAGTGGTGTGCCAGCGGCAATGTGATGGCATCTGGCACGAAAACTGGCGAAGGACGAGGGAGATACAAGCCAAATCGACACAATCGGATACCCTTCGCGTATCCGTTGCCAGAAATAAAAGAAAAAAGAACAAACAGACATTACAGCAGTTGATTTGACTAATTAGAGCATCGTTTGCTTCGTTAATTAGGGTGACACACTCAATCAAAGGAACGACTGAAATTATCAACAAAAGAATCCATTATGGGGATAAAACAGCAACAAAAAGCAAGATGAAGCAAGACAAAACTGGCGAACTGTTCAACTATTAGTACAGGGTGTGAAGCGAGTGCATCTTTTTGTGCCAACTCCCTTTACCCTAGATTTTCCCCAGTGTAAACTGCGATTTCTTATTGCAGTGGTGGGCAGCCACACTGAATGTCTACAGTGCCTAAGCTGCTGCAACAGACGCTGCCAATCTGCCAATCACTTGTGTGTCTGCCTCCAAGAGGAGGAGGAGGGGGGAAGAATGGACCTGAGGGACTGTGCCTGAAGCTCAATAGCAGCTGTTTACAATGTCACAGACACAAAAGAGAGAAAAAATGCAAACATGAGGATGCATACTAATGACCTGCCAAAACAAATTCTAATCAGCGGACAGACAGGAATTAATTAACTTTCTTCCCTCTATTTGAACTTGTGCTGATCAAAATTAATCACGCATCCTGTTTTCCTCTACAAGATTTTTTTCGGTAACAGGGGAAACTTCTTGCAGCAGAAACACTTTAAACAGTCATAAAAAGACACATCTGCAGCAAGCCAAGCAATCGCAGGGAGGAATACGGGCATTTGTGTGATTCATCTATATTCACAGCAGTCATCATGGACTTGAATCCTATAGGTTCAATACAGTATCCAGCAGCATGAGCACCAAGTGGGAGAGGTGGCACTGACACAACAAAAACTCAGTGGAATGGGCAACCTGAGTTCAAGAGACACTGAGGGGGAGGTGCTGGCCTGCCTGCAACCAAACTGGGGGTAGTGAGGCCGTGGGAACTCATTACATCCTCCACACCCACTCCCCACATCTCCACGACTTGTTTGCCCCCATCTTGCCAACCATCCAAAAGAAATGAACAAACTCCACCCTTTCAGGATTTTCCCTCCTGCGCTTAACTATCATAAACAGATGCAAGGCAGACTCACCAACTGGTTTGAGTTGCAGTTCGGGATACTCTCTGGATCCGGAGGAACGTTTTTGTGGTTCCTGTGAGGTCTGCTGGCATCGGGCACGGAGCCAAGGATGGGCATCGCTGCAAAGACACACAACGGAGGCTTTCATTAAGTTCATTTTCATTGTTAATATGCAGTCGGAATTAAAACAGTAATTAGCAACAGACGGATATCCATCCACTGACATCCAACAATTATTCTTGTCATTTTTTCCCTCCTGGATTTCTTTGGACAAGAGGCATGGTTGTGCAATATGTATAATTAAGGAAGTCATCCAAAGGGAGTGATTATGACATCTTTGTGCTTGCTACCCAACGTTGGCACTACCAATATGTCTGAATCTGGTTGTACCACCACTGAGGAAGGACCGCTTGAAAGATGGCATCTTTTTGGGCATCTCAAATGTGTTAATCGTGATTGCAACAAATATGATTAACAATGTAATTTGTAATTTGTGCCGTATTTTTCCATATTCGTCATGGCGAAATATGTGGATATTCTAATCTTTCGGAGCTAATGAACTTTGGATAATCACCCTTTTTTATTAATTCCATGGGGGATGTTAATTGTGAAGCGTCTTCATTATACAAATGGATTACAAAAAAAAAAGAGGGCTTGCACGAGAGAGCAGAATGGAATGGGGGGTGGAGTGTGTGTGTGTGTGTGAAAGAGAGAGAGAGAGAGGGAAAGCAAGAACGGGGATATTTTTCTTCCTTCGTTATATGCCAGTAGTCAAATAATGCCACAGTACTCACAAACAAGCAGAGAAAAGCTCCTGCATTGCCAGTGATGTTCAAGTGCTCCCTGTTGGAAAACCTGGTTTCTTTGCTCTCTGCCTGCTCTCTAGAGCACCAACTCTCACATATGAAGACTGCCTTTCCTGTTTCTGGATCTTACAAAACTGGAGCATGAAGAAACCGTCCTGGAATTTAATTTCCCTCAAATTGGATATTATTTGTGTTATTCAAATGATTAGTGCATAAGCAGCATTGATCTTCATTAGACTGGTGTTGTTGGCGCCCGGCCGAAGCGGAATGCAGAGGAGACAACAGACACTGTGGCGGGCACTGGCTAATGTCCTCTGTGCTTAATCATCCTACAGCGGGATGGTTTTATGCATATTTCATTTGCATATCATTAAATCGCTAAGGCATACAGGCAAATGGCAGCGGAGAGCGAGGGACTGGAAACAGAAAAGCATAAAATATAAAGAGAAAAAAAGCGACTCATTATGCGATGACAATCTTCAAAGCTGTGTGCCTGGTGTCTGGCAACCTGCCAATTCGTTTAATTCAACATTAATTAAAAAAAGTCAGAGAGCTCAACCTTTCCGACACAGATTAATTGAGCACCTTACATTTTGTGCAAGGAGCCATTTCACATACAGTGAATGTGTGTTCATGTAGAACTAATTGATGTTTGTGCATTTGTGAATGGAACAGAAATCAGATTACTATCGCGATTTCAGACTTTATGAAATATTTGCATGTAACCAGCTAAATCGTAATACAAAAAAATTGTTTGAATGAACAATTCATTGATAATGTCGTGAGAGATCAAGTAAGGGTTTAAAATGTTATACAAATAAGGGCAGAGCATTGCAGGTGACTGTTGGCAGCAGGTATGAGCCAGGCTGGATACAGACTAAGTGACTGGGAGACTGAGGACTAAAAACCTTGTTACTTGATGGGAATAATTCAGTTATTCTGCTGTTCTTTACCATAATGTTCCTACACAAGACAGCAAAAAAAATCTGCTTCACGTTATTCCTCACACAAACATACCCCAAAATAAACTCCACAGCCAAACCCCAACCCGATTCTCGCCTTAGACCGAGGCCCATTATATTTAGATTAATTAGTGATAAATGAATCCCCCCTACACACACACAATCAGGACATACGTGAGATTCAACATTTTTGCTATTGCACAAGAAAACACCACCATTTAGCATATAGCAGGATGTAGTTAATGAAGAGAAACACACTGTGACCCACTTTAAGCACTTTCCAGAGTTCCAATGGATCGTTCCGCCTCCTTTTAAATCAATCTAATTTCAAGGTTTCTTAAGAAATCTTCCAAAGGAATCACTTCCCAAATTTTGATTAATATCACTTTCAATCAAACTGTTAAACATAAAGAATGGAGCAAAATTTTTAAATCACTTCGTAACTTAACAAAATCAGGTCTTATATAAAACAACACCCTCGTGAGGTACCACATTAACAGCACGGAAAACAATAATTCTGTGGGAAAATTTTACTCCACAGAGACCTGGGTATCTAATGGCAGATCCTTCCTTTTCCAGGCATCCTTGCTTAATTCTTCCCCTATGCAAGGCAAATCCCCCCGAAGCCAGAATATTCAAATGAAGTGAGCTTCACGCCTCACACAATTAGCCATGTTTAGTAATTTGAGAAATGACTGCCGCAGGTGCCAGGAGGAGGGGCAATACAGATGGCGAGCAGGCTGGCAGGGGAAACCCACTAAAGAGGGTGGGTATTAGGCTGGCGCTTTGTAACCATGGCACATGCAGATGTCGCTGTAGTTCTTCCAAAAGCTTCTACCACCCGAGTGGGAGGGAGGTAACGAGGAACTCGTTTGGCATCACACACCTCCACCATGCGTTTCTAAGGAGGAGCGTTAGTGTGCAAGACTGGTGGAGTGTGGGAAAGAGGCTGGCAGCCAGGGCACGGGGAGCTGACGTGGGTGAGAACACAGTTAGGGGAGATCCCCGCCTGTATGAGGGAATGTAGATGCAAATAACCATGGTAAAGCATGGGACAGGTTAGGCAACATCAGTGAGGTGTCTGTGTAATTCTGAGCCTGTCATATGATGTAGACATTATGCAGAGTGGTGATATTAATATGCATGCGGGCCCTCTTTATTATGCAGCTCAGCATGAGGTAATATTACCAAGCTGTTCTGCCATGCTTTGGTTACTGTCTAAGAATGTTATCTCTCTCTGAACAAACACAGCCCTTATTTCCACAACCTCCTACAAAATCAATGTTTAATTATCGATCATATCCACACAGGTCAATTTGAAAAGGAAAGGTAGAATCTCAAGTGACAAGCTTAGTAGTGCAATGGATTACAAAACTCACGTTTGGGATTGTATCACGGTTTAAAGTCACAGATTGAATAATTTTTCACATCAGCAAAAAAGAGACAAATATAACTTTATATACCATTTACTACTTAAGAACTAAAGAACACTTAAAGCAAGGAACTTGGTCTATGGTCTTAGATGAAAACAACAATTTATGATGTCCACTGTTTAAATAAAGTCTTTAAATAAAATATCCAAAACACAATTGTTAAGTGCAACATGAGGCATGATAGTAGACACCCTCTCGCTAGGAACTGAAGTGCTAGGCACAGCGTCAAAGATAAATAAACAGTGGATCACCATCCACTGGAATCCTGCTTGCTGCCTTTAAGGATGCCACCTCCTTGATGGTGTTGGCAAATGTCTTGCCTGTGTCCTTGTTGGCAAAGGTCTCCCCTAAAAGCTCCTTCAGGCTGACTTTGGGGAGGAGATACCTCTGAGTCTGTTCATGTCAGGTCTGTGGCTTGACCCTGCAGAAAAAAATACTTGATTCATTATTTATTTTCATAGAACTGTTGCTGCGGCAATGACATTTATTTTATTTATTTATTTATTTTTTAAAATGATTTTAATAGCAATAACATAGACTAAGACTAAACTGCAGTACATTCACTCTTATAAATTGTTTCACCTCTTCAGTAGCCACAATCTCAGTGATGAGTTCCCTTTATATTCTCTGGCGTAGGACAGGGTGTAGGTGAGATAGGGACGTCCTCTTCCACTTTCACGTCGTAATCGTCAGACAAGGTGATGATTTCTTTGATTTTTTTCCCCAAAGGTTTTGTTTGTCAATGCAGAGTATACAGCTGCCTGCTGGTCAGGTTAGCGCTCCAACATGTCATAAGTGGAGTTCCATCTTGTTGTAACGTCGTTCATGAGCGTACGCGGGAGGATTTCGTAGCGTGGCTACACACATTCACCTTCATCGTATTTTTAAACCCTTTGTGGCTTTATGTTTGCAGCGATAAACATCCCAAATGATTTTGTAATAGCTTTAGCCTGGTCTGGGGCTGCTTAAATGCAGGGTTGAGAAGTTGTCTCTTCTTGGCTCCCCTCATTGACACCTCAGGTTGATGTCGCGTCAAATGTGTTGCCTTGCTCGATGTATTGCCTTGATCGTATGGCTTTCGTTTTGCACAATGCCTGCATACCAACGGTTTTGTCAAGGGCACAGAATTTAGTAGGGCACACGCCCCTACCAATATCCAGTGACTACGCAATTGTCCCTAGCAATAATTTTGATCCCAACAATTAAATATAATCACTCTTGTCTGTCAGTGTGGAGTCAATGCCCTTCTAGGGATGGGTGTTGATACAAATTAGCATCTGCTATAAACACTGTGATACTTGAATCAGATAGCTGTTCTCAGTTTGTCTATTTACATTGTAACTATACCTATCAAATAAAGACATGTATTTTGTACACAAACAGTTAACAACTTTCATTCTCTACTACAAGTCCAATGCATTTTTTAAGTTCTGAAAGATTATATCCTCCTTCATATGCCTCACAGTGGTTTGGTCCGCTGCCTAGTTTTTTCCAACCCTTAGTGACTTTATTTCTAAAAATCTCCCACTGGGAGATGTTTTTAATGACCTCCCAACAGTAATACACTACATTTACTCATTTGGTAGGCGCTTTTATCCAAAGCAACTTACATTTGAGGAACAACATACAAGGTTGGATACAAACTAAAAAACCTTGGGTTTTTTCCCCACCAACCTTCCATCATCATTATACTTTACAGGGAAGCTAAAATGCTCCCGTACATGCGACTTATGTGATGCAGTCGAGGTTTTTCCAGTTCTTCTGCTCTTCCGCAAGCCTTGACTGTCTGCGATTCAACATTCCCCGTTCACGCAAACAAACTGCTTTTTTAAATAAACAAATAAATCTTTAACAATATGGTCAATACATGATCAATGTAATTTCATGGCTACTTTTACCCAAAGCATCATCAATGCATATATTCAACAGCAGACATGTTTTCTATCTGTGTCAACATCTGCACTTTATGACAATATACATGTACATATGTCTGTTTGTTGCTGTTAACTTAAGTTAATTGATATGAAGACATAATATATCTTTATGGTTGCACCAAAATTCAGCCTGACAGTCTGAATCTTTAGGGTCTTCATTAGAATTTAAAATAACGTCATGTGCAAAAATGAAATCTGCATTAGAAAATATCACCAGATGTCTCCACAATATACAGTACATTTAGGATACATGATTCAGACAGTTGTTCTGCCCCACCTCATTTCTTGTGCTAAGTCAGATCTATACCACGCTGGGTCAGAATAACCTCACCTAAGCATTTCCACAGCCATGACGCCTCACCTTTTGGCTTATCACACAGGCATGGTGTTGGTAAGATTTAACTATTCCTGTAGTGAAATCGATCCACCTATGGGCATGGATTGCCTCGGCCAAGTAAATGGTACACATACATACATACATGCTCAAAATCTCACAGAGCATGCAGCGCTGGGCATTTCATGGCTAAATCAAAGCCAAGATGTGAAGCAGCACCATCTCTTTAACCACTGTCTTGTCTAGGGTCTGTAGATTAATTGGTTCCTGGTAATTCTATCAGATGAGTATTAATACGCTGTCACTGAGGCAATAGAGGTGACCCACTGAATCTAGCCGGCTCTTCATAAACTAGCGTGAAGGTCAACTGTCAATCAACCTCCACAATATGATAATCAGGCTTTAAAGTCAGCATGAGGATGCCATTAACACCAGCAGTAATGGCTGATGAAAGAACTGTCATAACAGCAAGTCTCCAGGGATGAATGCTTATAGATTGGCTGAGAGCAGAGGGAAAGAGTGAATGTGCAATCTGTGAAATCCTGTCTTTGACACCACAGGTGCAGCTGTGGCACTGCACATTAGCTACAACTTTAGCCAAGAACACTATATAACTAGGAATATTTAGTAGCCCCTTCTGATTTCCTACCAATATCACAATTGACCGTCAAGCTCACTCCTGTCACAGAGCAGTAGTTAAAGCATACTATGGCTGTCAGAGAGATAAAGATGTTCCATCAGAGTATGACTATTCCGCGTGGTCTGCTGAGAAGCTACTGCCTTTTTGCCTGTTTCCATGAGGTTAGACTTGACTGCCCATGAGAAACTGACTGTATACTAAATAGAATGGGCCATCCTATGGGATATAGTCACTAAATGCCCCTCCTGAGTCCCTCTGCTCAGTGAGATTCTGTATGTGTGTATATGATTGTTGGCATGTGTACGATTCACTATGTGTGCAACAGAAAGAGACAAAAGATATGAGCGGCCTGCCATGGTCTCTGTCCAGGTCAGAGTTTAACAAAGGAGAAAGGGAAAGGAAGTGAGGAGGGAGGGAGGACAATACAGAGAGACTGGGGAGGGGGGCAGTGCAAGAGAGTGCAGGAGATGACAGTGTGAAAAAAATGGTGTGTCTTTGCTGTGTCCCACAGGGCCTGCACTGGGCGGCTGGCAAGGGAGCCATTACATGCGTGTCTCTGACAGCTCACTCTCTCATTACGGCAGCAGACGGTTAACACCACCACTCTTACACCCCAGCTTTGTAATGCAGACTATATCATCACACACCACATACACTAATAGTTTTAGGCGCTGCTTTGATATATAGTAGTGTTTTTAGTAATATTTTTAGTCAATAAAAAATTGTTTTAATGGCAGATAGCCACACTATGTGTTAAAAGCATCAACTTGCTTGCTTCTTTACATTTGAGCCTGGACCACAGTTGATGTCTTTGCCCTGGTAGATATTTTGATATACAAACTCAAAGTCAGGTCTGCTCAGGGTTCCCTCAAGAGATTTCAAATGATTTCTTTTGGATTGTGTTTTATACTCAGAAAAACAATAAGTTCTAGTGACTATACATTCAATTTATCAAAAAGTGTGCATATTGACATATTAATGACACTTTTTAACATCTGAACAACACAAAGCTAATGCTACACAATCAGGATATACAAAGATAATATATAACAAGGATGTAACTGTATCAAAACACAGAAAGATCTGCAGCATCTTTAAATAAATCCAATTTGGGGTGTCCATTTGCTGAACTGCTATTACATAAGCTGCTGCCCCAGCAAATATTGACAACCAAGCCAGAGGGAGAAGTTTGCAAAGTGCAGAGGTATGAGATACAATAGGAAAACCAAATCACACACGTTTGGCTGACCAGCCTGTGTGTCTGTCTGTGTGTACAATGATCAAAGCCAAATGTTGCATTTTGTTTTGCTCATAAAACTGCCTTTTTGAATGTGCGTACCTGGCAACGTTTATTTAGTTTAGAGTAAACTGGTCATTGGAGTCCACTTTTGCTGTAGTTTTCATCACCCTGTCATTAGTGGCCTCTCCCTCCCTCCACATTTTCTACCTCTTTAACCCCAATTTTCTTCTATCCGTTAATCTGTTTGTAAAATAATATGCTGATTTTACTTGGCTTACCCCCATTGCCCCCCCCCCTATTACTCCTGTCTCTCTCTGCTTTGATTGCATTGTCCTGATGCACTTAAAGGCTGCCAAGATGATCTCCCAGAGCTCAGCATGTTGTATAGGCAGCTACAGTACTACCTAGAACGGGATGTTTCCCTTGACATATACCTTACTGATCTAATAATACTAAAGTTCTGCTGAAACACTATGCCCGTGACACTGAAAACCTCTAGAAATTACACGTTACTCACAATTTACAGTCCTGTCAGGAGACAACCTGTCTGGTTGAAGTCTGCTCTGTCCCACCCACTCAAAAGGAGCTGAGGCTGTGAATGTGCTGAGAAAAAGGCACAAGGCACTCATATGAATAGAGCTAGGCACGCACACATGGACATGACCTCTGCTGGCTGTGGAAAAATTTTGCTGCCTCCACACTTTATTGCTAAAGGGCAATGACAGACTTAATTGGACTGGAAAATACATTTCTTCAAGACTTTTTGGCAAATCCTCCAGCTAAGGTTATGAGGACTGCTCAAAAGAAGGAGCCAACTTTGGATTTGTGAAGCAAGAGGGCAAGCATTTGTAGCTGTTTAAGAACTGTGTGCATTAGTTAATTCATTGATACAAAATCTTGGTATAAATAAAGCAAACAATTTTTACTTGGAGCTGTCTGATATCCATTCCACATCTTTTGAAATCTGCAATTTCAGTGAAAAAAAACAAAAACAAACAAAACATGGACACATAAAAACATTCATATTAAGGCTAGCTGTGACAACACATTGTCTGACTTCCTGCCTAGTTTGATCTGCTCTGTGGCGCTTCACACGGCTTCCGTCAAAAATAGACTTATAGACTTACGTATATTCTTTGCTGAGCGCAGCAGAGAGCTGCATCTGGCACGCGCTGCGGCTGTGTCTGGTAGACTCCCGCGCATTGACTACAAGTGCCTGACCATCTCAGGCAGCCGCGGCACAGTGGACGCATGCAGACTCGTGGACTTGTCTACGTGCTGTCTACTCTGGACTGCAGCAACAGGAGGGTGCGCGCACAGCCAAATCGCCCCCTTGGCTTTAAGTTTAGGAAGCGCTCGATTTGATATGCAGCAGAGTATTCCATGAGCGGAGTAGGCATTTTAAACAGTGATATCACCATCGATCGTGTTCTTTTAAGTGTGGGAAGCTAAAATCGTAATCACGATCAATATTCGATTAATTGTGCAGCCCTAATACAAACACACACACACTACAGCTTATTACTAGGTGTAAGTATATGAACTTGATGAAAAACAGAAAACATTGTGTCAAGGGCAGTAGAGAAGAGCATTACAAATGGTGGCACATAAGAGTGATGCAGACTACAACACCGCAGAGACATATGTACTTGGATCTACTGTGATTGAAGTTGTGGTGAGGAGGGAACGAGAAAAATTAACAAGACAAACATCCAGAAGACAGAGACAAGGAAATGAGATAAGAAAAAGTAAACAGATACATCTTAACACTTGAAATAAACTAGCTGTCTTATAGTTGGGGAGAAACGGCTCCCTGATGTACAGCAGTGACAGGAAACACTGATGTCCCTGGAGGCCAAAAACTGTTCTCTTCCTTCATTTGACCGTGAATAATATCAACCGGATGGTTTTAGATGTAAAAATATACGTAATTCATTAGGGCTGAAACGATTCATCGATTAATTCGATTACTAAAATTACGCAAATTCTTTACATTGATGCTTCATTTAATCCATATAACTATATAGCACACTGTTTTGCACAGATATTTATTACTGTCGCACATCGCGCTTATGCTGTGTGAACATGACGTGATTATGATGGCACCAGGGCTGAACGATTAATGGTCCTCAAATCAAAATTGCGTTTTGAAAGAACACAATTAGCTAATCGTGAAGACGGCGATTAAAATGTAGGTAATTATATAGCTCATCTGACCCATTTTAAACACTCATGCAGTTACAAATTAATTTCATTGTCATCCTTGTGTGACAGATCTGCTCGCCAATCACAAGCACCATGCGCCTCCCGTTATGGTCCTACTCACCAGTCAGAGCGTTCACAGGGCATATACATTTTACAACAACAAACGAAACTAATGGAAAACATGTTAATGGTGTCAACCAAACCAACACAGGCAGCGGCTGTGCCACGGTTCTGTCCAGCGTCAACTCACACTGAAGTTTTTCAGCAGTGGACTGTTTAACCTGCCCTATGTTGCTGATGTGTTGTTAATTTATTATTTTGTGTGCTTCAACTACAGATAACAGTTCTCTGTGAGCCCGTTACGCTCTCTGCAGGCTAACGTTACATATCCACATGGAGAATTGTGCATTTGCCTGTGTGATTTTGCTGACTTGTTCAGATTTTGCTTATTTGTTCAGTTATCCTTGATTTTTGTGCTTCTACTAACTGTGTTTATTGTTGATGTACGATAGGGAATCTGCTAAAGGTGTTTTATTTTGAAAATTGACCGGATTCTCTCTGCCATTATGTGTCTGACTTCCTGCCTGGTTCAATCTGCTCTGTGGTGCCTGACGTGGCTAGCGGCAAAAACAGACCTGCTACCTATTCTCTGCGCCGCTTCTGGAACGCTCCTGGGACGCTCCTGGGACGTGCTGCGGCCACAGCTGGTGGACGAGCATTGACTATAAAGGCCACGATTAGCTCAGGCAAACACGGCACATCCGTAACGCGCCATAGCCGGAGTCAGTGGATTTTAGGCTTTAGAATTGTCACATCCCACCTGAATTTTGTGTTTGTATTTACATGAATAAAAACATTCCACCATAAATTGGTGCCGAAAAATTTAGCAGAATGCAGGAAATTAAGTGTTTAATGCTCAAAATTTCCATATAATTCAGCATTAAAGACTTCTTCTTAAAATCTTGTCTCGTCTCAATCTTATGAACCCAATATCATGTCTCAACAGCTAAGTGTCTCGTCACACCCCTAGCAATTTAGGACCAATGATTATGTTGATGATCACATTTCATGAACACCTACTCTAGTTGGATTGAGCACATTCTGATTCTCTTTATCCACACATGTGCAAAATACAAACAAAAACTATACTAGAGAAAAAAAACATAGGCTACTTGATTATAAATAGGCTCCTGGCAATACCTGGCAAAGAAAGATCACAAACAACTCCTTGCAGATGCATTTACGGGTAGGAACTAGACGATGTGTTAAAAGCACATAAGACCAATTATCACGTGGCACATTACATCATTTAATAGTGTCAAATATTAAAGCAAAATAAGGGCCTTTAATACAGAACTCTTCTTTATACCCTCCCTACAAGGCCCAGGACTAAATTGGATTTTCCCAGCACTGTTTTGTAATTTGAAACATCCATCATTTATTATTAAAGAAAAGAAATAAAGGGAAGAAAGGGAAGTTCTGCCTTTGGCAGAATCAAAAAGCCCTGTACTAAACCACCACCCACAACTTTGTGCTTTCCGCACCCTTAACCTTTCAAAGCATGTAACATTTTATGCTCAGAACAGGACAATGTGATGGCAGGTCCGATATATTTTGTTCTGAACTAAAAATATATAGTCAGGTATTATCGATTTTAAATGTTTTAAAATCATACATTTAGGTCTTCTGTTACTTTGATGTTTCAACCAGTGTTTGTTTGAAAGTCAGTGTCAACATAATGTCAATACAATAGTGCCATGGACATCAAATCAGGATAGTTAAAATGTAAAATATCCAGAAAATCAGGTCTCTGTGAAAAATAGCCAATGGAGTGAGAGAACTCCTTATTCCATCACCTTGTATACCTCAATGCCAAAAGCCAGCATCTATTTGTAAGGGCCATATCATTCTAGCAGGGAGTTTGTATACTGTTTCTCTAAGGAGAGGAGCCTGTTTGGGAAAAAGGAAAATGTATGTATGTAATTTTTTTCTCCAAACGTATTGGGTTCTAATGATAAGTTAGCATAAAGATGTAGGAATGATTTATATGGTAATGCATGCTGAGACAGCAATGTATATGCATCTGCATGATGGGTATGTCATGTCAGACAGGACAAGGTGACGGACACACTGCTTTGAATGCCCCCCACTGAAACAGAAGGTGGTGGCGCATCTCTCAGAGACACCCAGGAAATCCTTCATAATAAAAGCTCCTCCATGTCCTTTTATAATCCTTCTCTGTATTATCAGTATGTTGCAGCTAAGTGTTGCAATTAGGCCGGCCTTTTTCATGCAAATCAATTTGACAGCACAACAATCAGTTAGTTATGCTAGCTCCTGCTCTCTCATTCTCCCCTCTCTACCCCTTCGCTCCCTTGCCCTCTCCCTGCCTTCTACCTCATTTTCTCTGGCATTTGCAGAGGTTGCTACATTTGCATTACTTATCATATAAGGTTAGAATATGCACCACCCAGGGCAAGAGAATATGGTGGTTATTAGCACAGTATTACAAATGTTAAATACAAAATGCAGTCATTTGGCCTCACTCATGCTCCAATGCATCCCCAAAATATAACGGGATCAAACTGCATTTATTATTCAAATCAAACATGGGATGATGGAGGAGGGACCTGTCCATAGCTCATGTTAAAAAGACACATGCAAAGCCGGCTCTTCTGTCTGTAACAGAAGCCCTAAGGTCAGATAAAGCTGCAGCCGAATCATCGGTTCTTATCCTGCTTGACCTATCAGCTGCCTTTGACACAGTCAACCACAGGATCCTGCTATCCACTCTCTCAGCAATGGGCATCTCGAGTAAAGCACTCCTCTGGTTCGAATCCTACCTCTCGGGGCGTTCCTACAATGTTTTGTGGCAAGGACAAGTATCCTCCTCCCACTGCCTCTCCACAGGGGTGCCCCAAGGCTCAGTGCTAGAGCCCCTTCTCTTATCAATTTACACCACCTCACTGGGGCCGATAATTTGTTCGCACAGCTTCTCTTACCACTGCTATGCAGACGATACGCAATTCTACCTATCCTTCCCACCAGACGATTCCACCATCTCGGCGCGGATCACGGACTGTCTCTCGGACATCTCTGCATGGATGAAGGCTTGCCACCTTCAACTAAACCTCTCTAAGACTGAACTCTTGGTCATTCCAGCCAAGCAATCTATCCACCATAACATCAAACTACAAATTGACTCCTCAACCACCATTCCAACCAGGGTGGTGAGAAACTTCAGAACGCAGCAGTGCGTCTGTTTTTTGATCAGCCCAAAAGGACTCATGGCACTCCATTACTCAGTGACCTCCACTGGCTCCCCATGGCTTCCAGAATCAAATTCAAGTCACTAATGCTTGCATACAGAGTGACTACTGGGTCTGCACCCATCTACCTAAACCCCATAATACAAACTTACGTTCCTTCTCGGCCACTACGCTCCTCTAACGAACGCTGCCTGGCTCTGCCATCCCTTCACACAAAGCAATCCCAGTCCCAGCTGTTCTCATCTCTGACACCACGATGGTGGAACGAGCTACCACACGCCATCAGAGCAGGGGCGTCCCTCTCTAACTTCAAGAAGCTCTTGAAAACTCATCTCTTCCGAGAACACTTCCTCTTTAAACACTTCTAACTCCTAACCTCTAACATGCACTTCCTGTGCTCTTCTTCTTCTATCCTCTTACAATTATCTTATATTGATTGCACTTTTTTGCATTGATTTTTGTTAACTCTTACTTCCTTCCCTAGGTATTTACCCCATTGATTGTGATATGTACCATGAGCTCTTACTAGTATTTATTGCTGCTCTTACTAGTATGTATTGTCAGTTGTAGAGCTGTATTTGATGCTCTGTTGATGCTTGTATGTTGTTCCTCAAATGTAAGTCGCTTTGGATAAAACCGTATTCCAAATGAGTAAATGTAAATGTAAATGTAAAGCCAAGTCAGGTCTAAGTACTGGAGTTTTACTGGTTTCCATATTTCACCCCCTCTTTCTCGGTGTGTAGAGTCCAGATACCAAGCATCCAGGTATCAATTTACTGAAAAACATGCAGGCAGCAGCCATACTACACTTGACAGGTGGCACTACAGTAGTGTTTCTCAACAGGATTGGTACCGCCCCCCAGCGTTCAGAAGATAATGGGGGGCGCTGGAAGCAATATTTTGAAAAGGGGGGCGTTTGAGCTGCTTTTGGGGGGCATTTGTTGAGGTGAAAGTTTTAAGGCGAGTTAACACCAAAGATTCACAACAATACGAGTTTAAAATGTCAACTACTTGCAAAAAACTGTGGTCTGCAACACTGAAACCTGCCAGTTTACTCCACTGCAACTGGACGAGACGGTGTGAATCATAACTGCTCTTCTCTTCAGTGTTTCCGTCAGTTTCTCTCTACCTAATCACAGTGTTGCTTAGGCTACCTGTCAACCATTTACCGTTCAATCCTGCAGTTATCTCGTTTAAATACATGAAAAACTTGTTAAAACAGAGGAGCTAGCCTATTAAAGTCCAGGAGTTAATAACTGAATTAAAATGAATTAATTTATCATTAAGGTGAAAAGGTGCCACAATCACATTTAAAGAGGTTATTTTCCCCAAACAACAGACACAATGAGGAGGGAAGAGTAAATCATGTGTGTTGACTCAGCGGGGATGATAGTTAATTAAGTTGATCTACAGGAGAAACATATTATAAAGCAATAAAGAATACCTGAGAGCCTTACTGCATTATATTCTGATATATTTTTGTTTCCCCTTTACGTAAATAAAACATTTCCACCGTAAATTAGTGAGACAAAATCTTCTGAGGGAGGACACCCATACCCCCAACTTATTAAGTGCCCCATCCAAGAAAACGGTCTCTGTGTTTACAAAACGTTTCTCAGATGAACATTCACTTATTAAATATAATTACTATTGACATGGCTTTTTTGATCCCTGGGGAAGTCATAAAAATTGTTATTTGTCATTCACTTAGGTGCTTTTTTCATGTTTTTAATAACAATAGTAACAACATCAACAACAATAATAACAATAATCAACAACAATATTCAGGGCAAATAGCCAACATCTTTTTTGATGGGGGGCGGAAACGGACCTGGATAATGGATAGGGGGACGCTGGCCCAAAAAAAGGTTGAGAACCACTGCACTACAGTCTCAAGTCTTGACAACATTCAAACACAAACACACACCTACAATGCATGACTGGCTATCATAAATGTGCATGTGTTAAAGGCTACTCTAGCAGTAGGTCCCGCATACATTATGATGCATGTGCTGTTGGAAGATTGGTCATTGAGAAAATTAATAGATACCATTTGTAGGAGGAGTCCTATCAAAGGGCTGCATGGACTTTGGGTAGTATGATGGATAGATTTATTACCATTAAAAAGTAATTTACAAGAAAAATTAAATCATGGTTCCTTTATAATACAACTGATCTAGAGTCAAAATTATAAACAAACTGTTTGTTTGCAGTTGTGATAACTACGGATTACTGCGGATTTCCACACCAGACAACACCAGATTGTTTGCATAGTCAATAGCGCAAGTGAGCTGAATAAGAGGGGTGGACAAAAGCAGGCAGAAGTCAATACATTCCGTAGCCCTGTTTCACATCCCCAATATAGTCATGTATATTGTGTATGTGTGCGTGTGCACGCGTGTGACCAGAGGCCTTTTAGTCTCACAGTGGTGGTGACTCATTAACGTGCCAGCCTACTATAAAAACGATATAAATTTATATCTTCATCAAAGTCCTTAGTTAAGTACAGAGGCAAGATGGGGAGACAGCCAGGCAAAATCAGAAGGAAATAACTGCATGTGATCTTTATTCTAAGGGTCAAATAAATTAAATTGGACAGAAAAAATATCGAGGGAGAATTTAAAAGAGATTTAAAAAAGAGCTTTGGGTGAGATATAAGAGAGCAAGGATGTGTGTGTGTCTGTGTGTGTGTGAGAGTGTGAGTGAAAGAGAGAGCGAGAGAGAAAGAAACATGGAATAAGTGCTGCAGGATGGTCTGTGTGCCTTTAAACTGATTTCTCAATCTCACGTAGTTTTGTTCCTTAAAAGGAAATCAGAAGGCTTAGCTGAGGCATTGCCTTGAAAGTCATGAATAAACATCAGATTGCCTTTCTGTGCATACATCATACATCACAAGATGACACTACCTAATGGAGGAGGATTCCTCACCCTCAGACACATGAAAAGGCACTGAAATTACCCACCAAACCATGCAGCCGCATCGTTCTAAAATGGACCACTGAGGGAGAGAAAGAGAGGGGCTAAGTGGGAGAAAGGAAGAGTACTGAAAAGAGGAGTCTCTTAGTAAAATGGATCCATGTGATAACCACATTGTCTCCGTGCTGTCGAACCTATGTTAAATGAGGAAAACAAAAAAACAATATACAACAATAACTATTTACAATTACAGTGAGAAGTTGGTCCTTATAGCATGTCTCCATGGGCTATTCCTCAATTCCTGTACTCAGTTTGCTATAAATGAGAACGCTCCTATCATTTCTGTAGGTGTGCATTTATCAGTGTGTCTCTGCTCAAAGAAGGAATTTGTTATGAGGGGCAATGAGGGGCAATGGACTGACTAGCTAGCCAACACAGAGGGCCCACTGATAAGAACAGCTGTCAGAATGGATATGCAGCCAAGGTGCTGCACCTGGTGAAGAGGGCAAAGACAGACAGATGCACAAACAGGGACAGAGGGCAAGTGAACAGTGACATGAAAAGAAGGAGGGAGAAGAAGAATCAGAGGCCCTGTTAACACCTGGCATTAACATGTGTCTTGGGTGATCGGATCTGAAGTGGACAGTTCCGAGAATGTCAGTTCACACCTTGCATTAGACTGCATCTTGAGTGACCACTTCCACACCCTACATGCAAATAAACACATATGATTTCTGTTTGCAAAGACCAACATGCATTGTTGTTTTTAACCTGAAGTTGATGAATTTAAATATGAACTTTTTGAACTTTCTCTTCCCATCGTGATTTGTATTCCTCCATGGATTATATACCCATGTTTTCCTCTCTCACAAGCGAGGCGCCTATGTAGTAGCTCGAAAAGTTCTAAACTTTTCCTTGCGCTACCTTTCTTCATAATGTCTACTCCTTTCTGTTATTTTAGTAGTTTATACTGATTTTAACTCAACAGCACATGTTTTTATGTTAAAAATGTTATGTTCAGTTCACCATTCACAAAAAACTAGAGCACGTTCAATGAGTGGTGCTGTTTACTGTATGGGCACACTGCCTGTATGAGTGGTGCTGTTTACTGTATGGACACACTGCCTGTATGCGCTGTCAAACTTTGTATTTTCTTTGCGGAAGACAGCGACAAGAAAGTTTTATTGCCTACGTAGTTGTTGTTTGTGGACTGACAACACATTTACATTAACACTTGTGTTCAATGTGGTTACAATGCATCCTGGGCTACCTCCGGAGATGGCTTGGCCTATCGGATCACAATCCATCCTCTATGAGTCTATGAGTACAGGTGTATGTACACCTGTACTTTCATGTGGTCAAGCACTATCTGATTGCAATCCGATCACCCAAAATGCATTTTAATGTTAGGTGTAAACAGCCTCAGTGTGTCCTCAATGTGTCTTGACACCCATACTTGGAGGAGTGTCCACCTTTGATCATGTCACCTAAGACACATTTAATGTCAGTTGTAAACAGGGCTACAGACAGTTAAAGCATAGTAGGATGCAGTGTTACACAGTAGATATCACCAAGCCTGGTAAGAGGAAATTAACTGAGAATGATCACCATGTGATAATTGTTAAATTGTGATTGTTAATTGTATTTTCAAGCAGACAGACATTTTAAAATCTTCCAATGATTGTATTCTCATTTTGTCATTAACACACCAAACGTGTAAAATGAAATGAAATGAATAAACTTTAATATAACAAAATACCCCTGAAGAAAAGGTCTGATAAAAATTCAGTTGGAAAACACTTGTCCATGAATAATTTGTGGTAGGGATATAGAGAACGGACTATCATTTTGAGCTCACGCATGTCCTCCATTTCCTATCTGCAAGCGTGGGTGCATCATCTGCAGAGAGCCTAAGGCAACTATGCGCAGGACATATCCACAGAGGATTACTTGGAAAATATCCATCAGAGGGAGATACTAATTAGTGCGAGTCCATGTATGCATGTTTGTATGTGTGTATGTCTATGTGTGTGCATGCCTGTGCATGTTCTTGTTGGGGCACAGGGATGTACACCTAGCCAGGCGTGAGAGCAGTGTTGTGCAGCAGAGTGCAGTAATTTCTTTGATCATTTTTAATGGCCATTCTTTCATATGAGGCTGCAGCTCGCACACAGCTCCCTGCAGGTGTCATCTCATTCCTTCAGTTGCGGGATTAGTATGCAGCAGGCAATAAAAAGCTAGGCCATTACACTGTGCAGCACACATACATAATCTCAACACAGTAGGATCATTACCCTTTCAAAGGATGATATCAGCTCACAGTCTGCAGAGAGACACAAAGAAAGTGATAGAAGCTGAGCAAAAGAGGAAAAGGAACCAAAAGGAGACAGGAATAAAGAGGCAGCAAACCACAGTTGCAGTGTGGGATGGAGGGGGTTAGAGAAAGAGCTATCAATCAGCATTGCAAATAATGGCAGACAGACAGGCAGTGATGGTTCGGTTCATTCCCAGTGCTGGCATGATATGGACACAGTGGTACCTGTTGCATTCTAAAATAAAGTAAAAACATTCTCACCTCTACTATGCTACAGTGCTCAGATACATTATTTAGTCATTTCAGCTTCTCCTTCTTCTGTAACTTCGAATATTGTTCAGAAAATCTCGTATTATGACACTGTGACAAAAAAGACCGGACAGGTGCCTCGACAAACTAAAACTGAATGTTAAGATTCTAAGACAGTCCAGCATAGAGAAAAAAATCCAGCCAGCTCAGTGCTGCAAGTCAGCAAGCTGGGCATTTGAGTGCCACTCCGGCTGTGGTTGAACTTCTAATAGATCATCTCTAAAAGCAACACACATACGGTACTCTATACACTAAACATCAGCTTCCACCAGTAGCTAAAAAGCCCTCCACAAGGGCAAAGAGTGCTCCCACTGTGCCTATCACAAACTCCTGCACTAGTGTAGGCCAAGCAGACGTGTAAAAGGTCTGTAACAGCAACTAAAAAGCTCCATTCATGATATGTAAATCTGTACAATCAAGCATGTTGTTTTCATTATTAATAGTTCTTAATTAATAGGGAGAGCCTCTGCTAGTTGAGAAACTGCAACTCCCATGTTGGTCCACTGAACTCGTCCTTCATCCAGAGAAAGTGTGTTCAAATATGTTTGTGCAGTATATTATGCTGATATATGGAATAAGCCTACTGACTCTTTTTTAATACACCCCACCCACAATTATGAAAACGTATATTATTCACAGCCTCCCACCAGTTACAGTACAGTTCAGCTCACCTGCCCCACACTAAACTCCCATACCAGCCTAGATGAGTGATCTACCTGTAAGACTCATGTTTTAATGCTTATGTTCCATCATCTGTGATGTGGAAATATCAGATTTCCACAAACAAATAAAAAATATGCATCCTCCTGGTTATAAAATGATAGTTTTATTGCTATAAAATCATAGCACACCATGGAAAACCTCTCAGCGTTGCAGTCAGCATTGTCAGCCGAAGAGTCAATCACACTGGGTGGCAGCAGGTTGTACCAGTGTGTCGCTCAAAAGTACTTTAAATGACTTTACTTCATTTAGCGTCAGAGCAGCAAATAGAAACAAGTCACGCTTCTCTCTGTTGCGCTGGCCTCCATTTCCATCACCTTTCTCTTTTTCCATTACCAATTTGTAGGTAGGTCATTTTAAGACAAAATCTAACGCAGCTAAAAAAAATTCACAGACACAAGGGCTTCTGGACAAATGATTAGCATCGGCAGCCTTAATGTCTGTTATTATTATTATTATTATTATTATTTATTCACAAATTCTGTAAACACTAGTAAAATCTACTTAATAAAAACAACCTACCTTAATTTGGTTTTAAGATTATATACCATATACCAGGATTGGTATTTGCTACTGCTCCCAGAGCTTTGTTAGTTTGGCATTTTTCCATCTGTGTTCTCTGTCTTTCCCTTTTTGCATTTCAACTTGAAGTTAACATCATCACTCTTACAACAGAATACAAAATGTGTATTACTCAAGTTTCTTAAGCTCTACACACAGATCACTATCTGGGCAAACTTTCACAGGAGCAGTGCAAAAGTGACCATAATTTATATACCACTGGACATGGAAAATTTTAGGAAGCACAGATGTTAAAGTGATATTTTACTTTGCTAGAAGATTAACACTTCTTACATATTCCCATCTCTCTCAAGCCAAAATCAATACAGTAATTAGTTGACTCTAGGGAAACACATAATATGATTCTTGAGCTTTGCATTTAGCCAAAGCTGCTGAGCCCTGGTATTCTTTAGAAAGCCCATTAATCACCAAGAATCTGATCATATCAATTATTTCAGTAAACAAGGATGTCTAGATCAAGCCCTTTCCCCTCATTCAATCCCTGCATTAAATCAACACACAGATAGATTTAGCAGCTAATTGGAGTAAAATGGAGCTTTGCGAAGGATAATTGAGGATTTCTATACAGTGTGCAGTTTTGTCTGTAAGGAAAAGTACTTTAAAGAGAACTGGGTTATGGGTTGGTTAACAGCTAATGATGGGGAGATACCTGTTCATGATGTCACATGAACAATATTTATTATTAAAGTAATATTGCTTTACACTAACAGAAAATTCTAAATCACACATAGTTCAGTCGACCGGTGTTCTTTCAGTGTTCTTATTTGTTTTAATATGCTGTTTCAATATACAGTCTTACATAAGAAATTAACACTGTCAGATGTGAAAAAAATACATTTCTATCATTTTCATTGGGCTTTGGCCAATCTAAGATATCTCCCTGGCCAATAGGCCTCACCACTGGCCTATTTCTGAGTGAAAGTGAATTATTTGAAGTAAAAACATCTCCAAGAGATGTCTGATAGGCCTTCTGAATCCCTGGGTACATAAGGGAGGGCTCCCACTGGTCTGATAAAAGGCCTGGGTTCCTGAAGCAAATGATGCCTTTCTCCAGACTTATGCCTACGCACTGCTTTTAATTGGCCTCTTCTGTAGCTATGAACCTTAATGACTTTGTTCCGGGATTAAAAGCCTCAGTGTTCAAGCAAGGCAAGGGTCCTAACCTTTCTTTGGCGGCTCCGTCTCTCCTGCTACACAACTCCCTTTCCCCAGATTTCGCTTACTCTCTTATTCTTTCTACACTGCACCCCTGTCTCTTTCTGTTTTTCCACTATCAAATTAACGTGTTACGTGTAGGCTGCATGTACGTGTTACAGGTCTGCTAACCTCCCATTCACAGTCACTTGACAACAGAGGCTTTTGTGCCAAACCACTGAAACATTTATCCAAGGTTATAGTAATTACATTCTTTTTTTAATCTTTTTGTATGCAATATTTATTTATTTATTTCTCTCAATTTTTAGTACTCAACTGCGGTCCTCATCACTTCTAACTCCACTCACAATCTTTGCCCTTAGGAAGGTTTGAACAACAATTTCCTTCCTTTGATACACAGCTCCTCACTGGCAGTTTAAAAGAAGCTGTGCAGGTGCGATGACCAACCAAGGACAGACACGCAATCTGGCTTCTCGCACATCAGCTGTGCCAATTGTATTTGTTGGAATGGACTCTAGAATGCAAATATACTGTAGGTACTGCTACTCTGTGTGGCTATTGCACAGGCTCACAGAGAAATTTAGAGAAATTTAGAGAACCCAGCATTATTTTTTGGTTCATATTCCCCTAAGCTGACAGATCTCTTCAACATTGCTTTTATAATCACATCAACTTTTATGTTCTGCTTCATTCAAAGGTGCAGTCACGAAGAGTTTGATCACAGCAATACTGTAAGACTATAATATCACTCAGATGTTAAACAAGACATGAAAAAGTCTTTGGATCATTTGTGCGATTTACTATTTCATTCAGGAATTGTGATTGATTCTGCCCCTAGGGACATTTAGCACAGGTCTTTTTGAACACTGATCGCTAGTTATTAAAAGGTAGTATAAGTTGCTTTATAGTAAAATATACTTAAAGTTCCAAAACACAAACATCAACATTTGTCAAAAACGGGCTCATTCAGTTACAGGGAAATGGACTGAAACTGTGTACCTACTGTAAGTGTATAAATGTTTCATTGTGTATGTACGTTTGTGAAGTGAGGTCATTTCTTCAGAATGGCTGTCAATCCTCGCTGACCCCCACCACCCAACCCACCTCTCTCCCAGATACCCAGACATGGCCAGTGCTGAGTGATAGAGTAATCGATGTTCAGCCTAATCAGCCAGCTTAACTCTAATACCCTGGACAGGTCCACATCATTATCATATCAGCCTCCACACGTTTCGAGGTGACATGGAAGCGACAAAAGATTAAAGACAATCTTGTAAAGAGGCAGCACAATTTTAATGTGTTCACTAACCAAAAGAGGCCTGCGGAAGCGGGAAGCAGCGAGAAGAAGCTTAAGGTAAAAAGAGGAAATCCAGACAAAGACTTCATGCCAGGTTGAAGCTACCACTTTCTCTGCTTGGGGTTGATGTTTAGTATTTCTGGGGTGTGACCACTTTCAGAGGTATTGGTCCTGCAGTCAGGTCAATGTGTCAGCCCATTATTGTGTGTCTATTAAAGTGAAGAGTTTGTATACCTTAAGCACATATTTAGGAGAGCTCAAGGAACTTGTAGAAATGATCTATAAACTGGTTTACACAAGCTGTTTACAAGCAGTAAATGACGCATAAAAGAAGAAACAGGTTTGAGGTTAGTGCTTGGAGCATGTGGTAGAGTCTGCACACGAACATGATCTGGTGTTGATTACACTTAGCAAGGGAATAACTAGACATCCACGCTTCACAAATCCTACGGGTGATAATGCCGACAATCACTAAAAAAAAAGAAAACCAAAGATGTCAGTGGAATCTGAATATATATATATATATATATAAATGTATAATCTTTGTAATGAGTCAACTTCTCTCTCTTCTTAAAACAAGCGTCATCCATTTAGCATTGTCTTATTGTATGGATATGCCTCCAAATAACATAACTCTACTGTATGTGTGTGTGTCCTTGTCTTTTGAGCACAGATGTAATGGATGAGTAGACTGATGAGGTTTGGATTACATATAAAAAAAACTCTTATTAAGTTAAATAAGATTGATGAAATGAAATCCCTGATTCCTTGATTCTTAATATAATAGACAGACAGAGAAAAGAGAAATTTGCTTACAAAAGAGTCATACAATTCTAAAACTCTCATTGACAGAAGTTGGCTATTGTCAGCTTTGCAAATAATATTCCTTAAAACCCTGAAGGGACATTGAAAGAGTTTTTCTACACAGTCAGCTCTCTGCTAAAACGTATATTTATAATATCAGTATTTCAGCTGTGTTCCTGTATTGTTTATCAAAGAAAACACAGACAAGTCTTCTGCCATTATAAAGTGGTAGAACTGGTGCATCACAGATAGCTATTTGGCAAGTTTTTTATGCATTTCACTTTATTTTAAGTGGTAATATATTTGAAAATTAATGTCTCTTTCTCTTAGTCGTCAGGAGTGTAACTTGAGGCAATGGCTTCGCATCATCATTAATGTTTAAGATGGCTAACAACTGTGCTGTCAACAGCTTCCAAGATAATCGACATGTCAATCAATGATGGGTGTAAGGCCGGCTTTTAGAGGGTCCCTAAGGTGGCTGCTTAGAGCACACTCAGTTTAACACAGTGGCAATGGGAGAGTGTAAACAGAGAAGAATATAGACTCCTGGATTGACTGGCTGATCAATGCCATTGATCATTTAGCCCACATTGCCTCCACTTCTTTGCATGGGTTGCTCATTTTCCCCTCAGTCATCCCACTCTCAGGCTTCAAGCTCTGGATCACAACAACATTCTACTCAGTCACCAACAAATGCAGCCTGAACACTAGAGGGAGACAGAGAGGAAATTACAACAGAGCATTATATACACACACATAAAATATCCATCGATTGCTTGCTCAATATAAAGAATAGATTAAGTGTTTGTTTGTTTTATTTTAGGGTTTAGCATCTTGTAATACCCCTTGTGCCTCAGGAGGAAATAGTCCGACAGTCAATCGATTATCTAGAGGTTAATTGATAACGTAATGTTGAAGGAACGAAAAAGGCGGAACACGGAAATGTGGAAGTGCAGCTCAGGACTGTCTGTGGTGTGCACACAACAGAGACATGTTCTCTCTGTTCGGCACAGAAAAGCAGGTGTTGAATGAATGACTGCTGCTACTAAACGTTCAGATCGATAAAATCAACATGCAACTAACGTTAATGATTTTCACTTGCATACTGTGTATTACTGTAGCGCTTAGCTAGCGTCCTCTCCTCATTCTTCAAAGGACAGCTACGTGACAAGCAGCAGAAAGTGACAGAGAAAGCGAGCGGAACATAGGAAAATTAGAGCGCTAGCTTTCAATCTGGCAGTAAATGTACAGTGTGGGTCACAGTGTGTCCATTAATTAAAGTCTGTTTGTTGTTTTCCAACTGCTGAAAAAGTGAAGGCACTTAGCTAACATCTCTAGACTGCAGTCTAGAAGCTTTTGGCTGCTAGTTCAAGTTCGTTTCTTGTCATTCATCCACATACCGAGTACATAAACAAACAAAATGCTGTTTCTCAAGGCCCATGGTGCCCAATACAAGATCACAATATGAACTTACAGGACAAGACACAAACATGTAACTAGACAAGACATAAAAAAGAGTAGCTCTATTTAGGCGGAGTGAATGTGGTTTGGCTGGAGCATTGTAAAGTGCGTAGTTCAACCCGTATCTGAATCTATACTAATAATAGCAGCATCAGAAATGAAAATAGCAGCAGCAGAGGTCAGCAATAATAATAATTCTATGTAACGCTAGCTACATTTATATGAAGTAACATTAAATAACTGCTTTTCAACTACCCACTTAGTTGGATTGTTACAAATACTTTGCGTTAAAATTACCAAGTAGTCACATAATGAGAAAAATACATCTTTATCCTATTCGTTTTACAATCGCATCGTAGCCCTCATATTCGTAATGAGGTGTCCAGAGATTCCCATCCCTAGAAGTGACGTATCGTGATATCGAATCGAAGACAGGATATTTGTAATCGAATCGAATTGTTGAGACCAGTGAAGATGCACACCCCTACTGTCAGTACCTCGGTACTGTATTCTCTGTCATCAAACTGGCCTTTGTCTGTGTGACAGTCTGTCTGTGTGTTGTGTTAGGTCTAGGTCCTGCTGTGTTAACAGGGTGGCTGCTGAGTCCGGCTCCGTTGTCTGCTTGCCTGGCTCTGGTTCTGGTTCCCATTCTGGACTCAGTCAGCTACTAGGACTGCTAAAGTTAGCTGCATGTCAAACTGACCTAACTAGCTAAAGACAGTTAGGAGTAGTCATTACCGGATATGTGTTATGTATGAGTATGAATTCAACAGGTTGAGTGTAGTCTCAATTCTTAAACACTGTACCTTTATACTGACTCACACTGAACCCACTGCACTAATTCATATTTTATGTAAAAATATTTTAGTTGGTGGAGACCAAAACAGAGCTAAAAGGAGTCATTAATTTTCAGGTTGTTTCATTGCCCCAAAGTGGCACAAAAAATACAGTACTTACTGTATAGTTGTCTGGATTACTTGTCAAGCTTGCTTCTGCTGCTGAGCTTCAGGCATGATACATTTCTCTTCCCTCTTCTTATCTAGATTGTCTAATCTCTCCTTTTAGTACTATTGCAATGTCCTGTGGCTTCACTACTAAATTTGATTCTTATTAGCAGAGTTGAGGAGGCACTCGTCTGGGTCAGTTAAATGCCCTGGGTATATCATAAGACAACATTTATCCAATATAATTCATAACTTTACTTAGCCCTATAAGGGCTATTGTATGCAGCAGATCCCTACCCAGACCAATGGATATACACAGCAGATAGGAAGAAAGAAAAATACTATTAATCACAAAACAAAAAAAGAGATACACAAGTAAATGATGCCATACAAAATAAAACATTTATAGCTATTATGATTTTGAATTAAGTCATGTGCTGCATATTACCTGCAAACATCAATTTGAGTTTAGATTAAGTTACATTTAGTGTCATTAAAAAGACCTGTCAACAATAAGGTAGAAAATTGCAATAAAAACTCCAAGTCTGAGAGGTATTTGCTTTTCAAAGCATCTTTTAGTGGTGTGGAAATTAAGACTAACTCAAAGTGACAGCTGGCACACCTAACTTAAGCAACAAGGCAAACCTATTGGTTTGATTCTGCCTTGATGCCAGGCCGAGTCCACCACAATCACTGTACAGGGTGATATGTTCTGGCAGCATTCACTCTGAATTGAACTGTGGACCCTACATAAAAAGCAAGGCCTCTCGAACACAGAGCTAATGTCCCCATTCTAATATACTGGTGGGAGTCCACTTTGTGCCAGCAAGATGGGATAGTGCATATTGTGCTTCACACGAGTGACACTATAGCCCATTCCTTTTTTAAAGTAGCCTTGCCATAATTTGAGCAAGCACGTGGCAGTGAGGACAAAGACAAAGTGATATCAGAATTGTATCATTTGTTAAACCTTTTTAAATCATCCACGCCAACTGTGAATGATTTGACCAAACACATCTTCCGACCAAGACAAAAATACTGCAAACCAAATAATGACATATAATAATCATAATCCAATACCTACTACTAAACATCAACTAGATCCAGGACAGTGGGTACCTACACACAATTCCATCAATCATCAATTCTAAATTCATGATGAATTTTTATTCTTACTCTTTTCTCAAAGCATCCATTTCAGATGAGATGAAAAAGGAATATTCCAGCAATAAAGCTTGATTTACATCCCTTTCGCTGTTCCCCCTCTTCCTTTTTTATTTGATCATTTAGCCAGGATCATATAACTGTATATCAGACACAAATGAAATCAGGTCCCATGCACATTAAGACCATGTCTTTCTGCAGCTAACATCCCCTCCAACCCAACCACCCAGCTCCATAGCAAGCCAAGGGCAGAGTCCCATTCATTTTCAGGCCCATTTCCTCCTATGATTAGGCGATCAATCAATCCCAGCATTCAATCTCATCAGGCAGACGGGATTATCTGCCCATCTTCCCCTCTGCCTCTTTCAACTCACTCCCTCCCACACACACAGCAGCACATTAACATCAGATCAAGTATCACCCAACACAGGCAGTCTACCACATCCTCTGACCACAAACAGACAGCTTCTCATTTTAGTCATCTCTCACTCATCCATTACATCTCCTCCAACTGGCTGTGCTCAGAAATACAAACCCATTCTTATCATCTTTTCTATGGGTGCAAAGATTTCAGAAATCGTCCCATAATAATAATAATAATAAAAATAATAATTAATGTACAATTTTTCACAAGAAGGAATTGTACTACTCACCAACCCTTGGTCATTAAGAAACAGGTAAGAGATAGTAAAAAAGCACAATATGCCAATATTACATCTATTGTAAATGAGCCTACACTGCCTCATTTAATGGTTACTATGGCCCATAAATTAAAAAGTGCCCTGCAGGGTTTTCATGCAACTTGACAAAAATTCAGTTTTACTCACCAAAAGATATCTCCCTCAAGGATTAACAAATCTGTTGAATGTACTTCTTTCCCCATAAAATCTTTTTGAAGACTTTTAAATTCTGCATTGTTTTTCATGTTTACTACTTGCATCTTCTTCATCTTCCCGCCTTTTGTTGCCGCATTACTGCGTTTCTTGATGCATGACCGCCACCTGTAGCTCAGTGGAATATTGTGAAACCATTGGCAGAAATACGGACTGCGTCACCCACCTGCATGTATATCCTGGTGCCCATGCATGAGACGAACAACACGGGGACCCAGCCAGAAAAATAAAATAAAATACTGTTTTACAGCACTACCAGAAGTAAAACAAAAAAATACTAACAACAAATTTGTAAGAACAAATATATAACACGAAATAAATGCTGTGTTGATAAATGTTTAAGTATCTGCGCCATTTACTATGAAACACCTACATTTCAGAAGGTTCACTGTAAGTTGAATAAAGATCACAAGTCAGTAATTAAGGTGTGACAAGTGATATTAGGTTAAATATAAGGCCAAATTGTAGGTGAATCAGCTTTTTGTCCCAAATTACACCATGTGGACAAAGGACCATTCCATGCAACTCTGTTTTAAGTTTACTGGAAAGCACCAATCAGGGGAAGGATATAGCAAATAAGAAAATGCAGCCACCTGTTTGACTGAACACAACATCAAATCCTAAAGCCACTGATATCACACGCAGAGTGGGAAATGCAAGGGATCTGCTCATTTTCATAATTTTGTTATTCTCTAGTGGAGATGAATATGATCAAACATATTGTGAAATGGTGAAGAGAAGACATTAATAAGTAAAAAACTTCGAAACACTAAGAGCACACAGGAAAATGAAATTACTTTTTATGCCATCACTAACATTTAATATTTCGAGATAAGCGCTTGGTAAAAGGGACATTTTCCTTACAACTAAAATATTGAATGAATTCTCCTTAAAGGCAAAAAGCTTTTTGATGTAGAAATGCTAATTATTTAAACAACACTGATGAAACTGTCATGCTTTCACGACACACTACCTTTTAGTAACCATGTGCTAGGTTTACACAGTTTCACGTCTGAAAGGCATCTTTTATTCTCTGCTCATACCACCATGAAGTTAGGCAGCAATACCCCAGAAACAAAATCAAAGCTGGTACAGTCACACTGGCAAAATAACTCTGCAACAACAGTGTCACATTGACTCTGAACAGCACTCATTGCAGGCACAACGCTGCAAACAACACAGAAAGTGCACATAGCTTCTTTTACCATCTCCACCTTCATCCCTTCACCTTTACTCTAAGTGGCAGTGAAATCTGTTTCCTTCCATCTTAGTTAACCTGCAATTTGCAAGTGACGTTGCTAGTCATACATTTCAATATGGTCTATATTGAGGTTTTTGTTAAAATACAAGTTAATAGTTAATTAAACTCTTTTTACATTTATGTGTTTGTTGTAATTGTTTGTTGCTCTTGGCAAGCTTAACACCTATATATTTCACCCCTCTTATCAACATAAGCAACAAAGCATCTGTGTTGGTTATTACAATTTCTGGGTTTGCAATTGTTTTTCACAAACCCATATCACCCTGTAGTCTAATAAAAACATTTTCTTAATCAACCATGGGTGTAGTAGTGCAGTGTGCCTATGTGATGTTACCTGTGGTGCTCCTCCAGGATCTTTCACATCTTTTCACTGAATGAGTGTCAGGGTATCATAAGTTCCTATCAATGCAAACAAGAGTTTCCATTAATATCCCACACATCTGAACATCTGAACATCAAGACAAACAAAAAACATCCCTGAAGCAAATCTGAGAACACACCACATGAACAATTTATCAAAATAATGTGTCCTATTCAAAAGTCAATAGCAGCAATATTGTCAAACTTAGATAGCCATGTAATGCTTAAGAATCTCTCTGTGGGACTCTTAACTGTGCAGAGAAGCTGAATCCACTGCAATAAATGGCTTTCATAACACACCTGAATCCTCCTCAGCCATTGCTCTATACATATTATTGTTTTTATGTGATAGGACTTACTCCTCGAGCTGCTTAACCCAAGATCTAATTCTTGGTGTGTCCCCTTTACAGGCAACAATTAATCCTAAGCATTGGACTGTTTCACTTATTACACCATAAGCCAATCCACAAACTGAAATTCAGACAGTGAACGTAGGTCTGCTTATGGGCATTTTCTACTCATGATAAGGAGTCTGATCTAAACTGGCCCTGGGTTAGGCAGAGTCACTGCTGAGAGGTCTCAACACTGATGTATCATTATGCATTTATAAACAAGAACAGCTAGAAAAAAAAAATGCTCAGATATGTTCTCCATCTTTAAGCACCTTGGTCAGCTGTCATCTGATTGGACAGCCTGTGAATTGGGTTAAAATTCTAATAATTAGAACTTTTAGCACAGTGGTGAAATGCAAAATCAGAAGTGTTCCCAGTCGCAAGAATCTGCATCACTGATTACTCCACAGGAACACAATGGCATGCAGATGTCAAAGATGGGGGTATTTTTTATTTCTTTAGTGTGGGTGGCTGGTGATAACTCAGAGAGGGGTAAAGAAGAGGCTGTATGGAAAAAATCAGTTTGGCTATAGCGTATCCTCTTGCAGAGCAGCCTTGACCTGCTGGATGATCTTGATAGAACAGCCGTCCATTTAATTCATATGGATACACTAACATCCCCCAGTATGCCTTATCTCAGTGAGGACCTAGTAATATATTTGGGATTGGATTAGAGTGATCCCACAGAGAGAGAGAGAGAGAGAGAGAGGATAGTAATGACAGATAGACAGGGAGGTGTGCAGACCATCAGAATTGGGATCATATCAGCTTTTAACCTTGAAAAGTCTAGAACCATCTTAAAGAAGCCTGCAAGTTTAGAAAACAAACTTCTGATTTTGTAATATAAATAAATCAATGAATTGTGTATTTATGTAATGACATAGTCAATGTACATATGTGAATGTAATAAAACATTTATATCCAGCACAACTTTTTGTCCTTGATCATTTAAATATTGGGCCTTTTCAACAACTCACAACAGGAAAACTCCATTTAGATGTAATTTCATGGTTCTTGAGTAGACCTTTTTCACACCAGACATTTTGACTTGTCATAACAGCTAAAAACACAGGTGTGGTAATGAAGGGTCAGTTCTTTTAAGTGTCCCAGTTAGCCATGCTCTTGAGCCAGCATGCATAATATCAACGCCCCGGGAACTTCTCACCTAAATGGAATATGCTCATTAGTTAAATGATTAATTACACCTGTGCCTGTTCTGCAATGACATGCCAACAGGTCAGTGAAAAAGGTCTATTGTGCAAGCTCGTCGCAAATCGTTATTGTTATTAGTAACATTTGTGTTTTTCCTGTTGTAAGTCAAGATATCTGCTTACATCACAAATTTTCTTTAGCAAACAACATTGTGCAAGTTAAATTAATCACAAATAACATTAAAATTTAAGAAGCAAGCTGCAGTAATGTCTCTCATTTTTGCTGGAATTATAAAATACCTACTTTGCATTGCAAGGTCACGTTAACCACTGTAATGTTATAAGTAAGGTAATGTTAGCTAGATTTCTTATCATAAAATGTGAGTAGTCTAATTATCCCTTGGCGCGCGCGCACACACACACATTAATACTGAAACCATGGCTGAAACAGACAAGTTACCTTTGCTGCTGCTCTGATGGTTTAAGGTGAGCCAGTCCCCATTTCAGACTGTACACTTTCAACATTAACTGATCCGTATCTCCTACACTAGCATTAGTAACGTTGGTGGTTTGGTCAGAGTGTTTGTGCCAGCCCATAGATTGTCCTTGTTATCAAAGCTAGCCCACTAACATTCTAACAATAGTTCGCTGATTGTAGTATCAACAAGCAGAGGGATGCTCACTCAAAAAGCTAGGCTAGTCACGCTAGCTACATGCTACATTGAAGTCACAGAGCTAGCTAGCTGTCTTACTATCTGCTTTGGTCCAAGATAAACACAAGGGCATTATACAAAAACCTTAGGTATTTCTTTAATTCAGTGTCTCTAGCTTCACCCAGCATGCACCTGCAGTTGGCCACTCCTTTACATTGTGGGTGTGTTGGATTTGGTCACAACTGACTCACTGAGTGGTTCCTTAAATCAGTAACGTTAAATTAGTTAAGTTAAGCAACATTATGTAAGATTTGTTTGTTTTTTGTGCGATTTGGCGCCCCTACCATTGTGTAATCCACCTTGTCATAAATAAGGAAAGCTGTACAGGTGCATTTGTTAAATGTTAAGTTACATTATGATCAAAAACTACCAAGACACAACTTTGCTAACACAGCCAAACCTCAAGCAAGTTCATTCTCAACTTTACTAATGCACTGTTCCTTTAACTGCTAATGGAGGCCAACCTACCTAATTGGTTATTTAGCCCAATTGCTCTTTGCATCAGGTGATATGATATATAACAGATGCTTTCAAGTTTACATTTTCATCTTAATTTTGTGGAGGAAACTCTGCCGCCCCTGTGAGTGTGTGCCTGGCACTAATGCTGTTACTGTAATCACTAAAGACATATGTAGTGTCACAGTGCAATCATAGAGGTCTCAAATATGAAAGTTATACAGGTTTGCTCCACTTAAATACATTTTAATTCTAGTTAGAATAGAAAATAAGACCAATTCCAATATGAAAATAAATAAATTGAAATAAATGACTTTTGAAGAACAAGTTAAGATGCAGGGAAATATGTTTAACTATATTCAAGATTACATAAGCCACCAAATGACTTAGATGTCAGGAAGATTTTGTATTCATCATCAGTACAAACCTAAATGCAGAGAAATGTGGCTTTTTGCTAACAATAGACTCTTATGAATTATATTTGCTCTAAACTGCACAGTGTAAGAAATTTTTCTCCGGATTACACCAAAAAACAACTATTTGATTGCATCTTTAAAATATTTCTGTTAGATCATGGGGACAATTCCTAGAGATTCAGTGCAAATACTTTGGTTGCTTAATACTCTAATTATTTTGCATTTATTAGCATTTCATTTATAAGCATTAAATAGTAACACATATGACAGTTGATTTTTGTAGTGGAAAGTGAAAAAGAGAATGTGGGTGGATAGCAACACTTTATAGGGGGAATTTGTTGAGCTGACAGCCGGTCTGGGTCAGGATGGACTGTAATCATCACTCAGAGGACAGTTTTCGGAACAGATGGTTTTCCGGGTATGTTGGCTTGGTATCAAGTTTTTTCCGCATTTTATTTGCCCTGGCATCACGCAATGCCTGACTGAGTTTTAGGTTATTTGGTCAATTTGTCATGTCTTGCAGTATATGATGAGAGGAGTCGCACCAATCTCCTGTTTTATCCCTGTAAATCTGGTTTGTTGGCATGCTAACGATTTAACATATATGCCCTAAGTAAATGTTGGTAAGTGTGACAATCACAAGGACATCACAATCTACATCTGAAGGTCTTGTAAGAGAATCTGTAAATAGACAAAACAGAATACATTGTGAGGTAGATCTTTTATTGACAGTTAAATCATTAGATGCTGGGTAAGGTGGGGAGTGGGTTTAGCAGCATGGACAACATGCTATTCACAGCTGAAAGAGGAGGAAGCAGAGATGAACTACATGGTGCTTTAATGCAGTGGTGAACTTATACTTTTTTTGAGTAACAAAACTGTCAAGTATCAAAAGTGGACACCTAATGCTTGTGCAGATTGGCATGCTTTTTTGATAAGATATTTCTGAACACCTTTTTTGGGGAGAGAAGTGTTTTTAATTGATCAAGAGTGAAGATGCTGGCAAATAAGTCGCTATCTTTGACTTATTAAATAGAGACTGAAACACATGAAGCTTTAACAACAGTCTCTGAAGCACAACAAGGGATACATCTAGTTCTAGAAGAAAGGAGGAAATTGTAGAATATATATATATGGTGATGATGACAGTTTGATTTTAAATTCATTGTGTTTCTGGATAATAATTAATACTGATGGGTGAAATGAAATCATCAGTTTAGTCAGACGATTTTGTGGAAAGGAGTGCACTCCTTGGGGCCGGTGTGAATTATCTGCCCAGTAAAAGTGGCTTTGCAAGGCTGATAATGCAACTATGACTTGGCAACATCTTTGTTACAAACTAAGACTATTAAAAAGATGTCCCATGGCATCTCATTATACCATCAGCTCAGGCCATTTTCTCATTAAGCCTTTAATTAAATTTGAATGATTACAAAAGTACAGAACAGTCAACAGCTACATGACTGCCAGCTACAACTGCATTATGCCAGCAGGCACATGACTTATTATTTTTATTTCTTTATTTCTACATGCTCACAGCTCCCTGGCATGCATGTTTGTTTTCAAAATGTGGAGATTTATTACTGTCTGTATTCCCCTTTTTGTCTCTGTACTCTCGCATTCTCCTGTGTCTTTGAGATGGGTTTATAAGTCAGATCAATTTACAATTTTTTGGTTACCTTTATGAGGGTAGAAATATAATATTTTGGCAAACAGTCTAGATTAATAGATCTAGGCCATTCTAAAGAGACAATAGAACCAGGCCTGCTTTCATCTCAACATACAAATTGTATACACTTATGTTGATTTATTAACAAGTACAACTTAACTATTAGTTTAATAAGAAGAGAGATCAGTGTGTGAACTCATTGACCCAATAGGGAAATAATTGTCAAAATAGAGTTAGAGACCTGGATTGTCTGTTCTTCTCTCTGACTGGATGGATCCTTAAACTGGAAAATTCAGTAAATGTAGTATTAAAGCTTGATTTATACTCCTGCGTAGGGTCTACGTGTATAGCTACGCTGTAGACAACGCACATAGCCATGCATTTATTCTTGTGTGTCAGTGTCTCCATTATTCTGCAATTACACCCCCAAACGCTAGTTGGAGGTAGTGCTACAGCGTCCACTGTGTTGACTTTTGCCGGCTGAGCAGGATAAATTCCGGTTTAGCCCTCTGCTAATGTGAATGGGGGTAAAATTGTATACATGCGGCTGGTATAGCCTTTTCAAATGTTATCAAACGAATGGATCACATTCTGATAGTGAAACGAGTCATTTCGTTCAGGTTGTGACGGTCAAATATACTGATCCACCGTGTTACAGCCACCGTTTTGGCCTCTAGTAAAAGTCAGTTCAAAGCACAGGGCACTTCCTGGCGGCTTGGAGGCATTGCGGGGCTGCCCAGCTGACCAATCATAGTGCTTAACTCGACGTGTAGTTACATTTTTGAGGAGGTGCAAGTCAGGTGATGGCGTAGGTAACAGCAAAGGCTATGGGGCTACGCAGAGGCTACACCGCCGTTTCGACACAGAAATATAAATCACTTAAGTTAGGTAGGTGGGTAGACATGTTAAAAGTAAGTAATGTCAATGTGACTTTTGGCTGGCCGTTCTTATCTTTTGTAAATGGTCAATGGCTGTGTTTACATAGCATTTTTATCCAGTGTTAGACAATTTGCCTCTCCTTTTCCCATTCACACACACACCAATGGCAGTGAGCTATCATGCAAGGTGGCCTGGCAATCATGAGCAATTTTGGGGTTCAGTGTCTTGCCAAAGGACACTTCGACATGTGGACCGCTCTACCGCCTGAGCCACGGCCATGCCATTTATGTGCTTGTGAGAGCTGAAAATGAAAGGAACAGCGTACAAACAGTACAATCACATAATGTAATGTCTTCTGAAGAGGAAGCACAGTAATTAACAATTCAAATAGGAACATACTCAAACTATATATCTTTGAGTGGTTTCAATTGAAATAACCTCAAAATAAAGTTTTATTTAGCATTTTTGGGTGTAGAAGCATTTTGAAAATCATACTGGTTTGGAAAGCCTTGTCTAGATGAATAGATATGGGTTATTCTTGAGATACAAAAGAACCGGGCCTGCTGTCATCCCACCTTGTTCATTGTAAACAATAATTTTTATTTACTGTCATATAAAAGTTACCTTGGAATCTTATTCAAGTACAAGACAGTATGTCAACTTCACTGCCCCAGGACGGAGTGGAATGTCAATGAGCACAGAAGTAGACATTACTCTGCTTTGTTCCTGCCACCAACTTGCACTTAATGAATCTTTACACTGAAAATGTGTTGTGTGGCTTTAGTTAATTGGATAGGCATGCTGAAAGCAAGTAATGTCAAGGTAACATTTGAATGGTTGTGGTTTAAACTGAAGCATCAGAGCGTAAACAGCACAAAACAACTGTGTGCAGCATGTGACATACAATGCAATCGGAGAATGTCATTGGAAATGTACCAATACAGAATCCAAAAAGGGACATATCAGTAATGGGGATAAAACCTTGTACGAGAAGGCAACACTATATACTTTGACAGAGACATTCAAAGTAGTCAGGAGCATGTACACACAAAGACAGTGGCTGTGCAGTAGCGTGGAAAGGCCTTGAAGACACAACTTGCTACATGAACCTTTTCTGCTGCACTGTGAAGAACTAACAAACTGGCTGATGATCTGACAATCCTTCACTGCTGGTTTGAGAAGCCCAGGCTTAAACCTCGCCCCGGCTCATCTTATCTCACGGCACAACCAACACCAACCAGCGGCAGTCCCTTAAGCCTTTCCTCCCTTCTCATCCTGCAATAAGGATCTGTAAGATGACGTGCCAGAGACAAAAGACCAAGAAAGCACCAGGCCAAGATGGCGTCTCATCCTCCTGTCTGAAACCATGTGCTGACCAAATGGTTTCTGTCACACACAGGTCTGCACCGGAGCCAAGGAAGCGGCAGGTGAGGTTGGGGAAATTCACACCCAGCACACATACAGTCAGTGAAGCTCTCGCCAGGTACATGTGCTCCCCTCTTTTCCGTCTATATCAAGAACTAACCTCCAAGGACAAGAAGAAACATTTCTATATATTACATACAGATGAGTTTCACAAGTTAACGTACATGGACCCTGAGGTTTGCAGATGACAATTGTCATCGGCTTCATCTGAGTAGCAGAAAAGTGTGCATGCCGACACGAGGTTGGACACCCCTCTGGTGCAGTAACAATTATTACGATAATAACAACAATAATAATGAACACACTCAAAGCTATGGAGATTACGGTGGACGATAACACCAACCCCCGTTCTTACTTAACACTGTTGGTCATGGACATTATCAATGTCATATCACTTCCCTGTGACAGTAAATGGGACAAGGACATAGACTTCATCTATATCTATAACAAATATATATAATATATGCAAATGTAAATGCTCCGTACTTGTATAGCGCCTTTCTAGCCTTTTTTCGACCACTCAAAGCGCTTTTACACTACATCTGCATTCACCAGTCACACACATTCATACACTGAGCCTAAGTGCTCAAACGGAAACTAACATTCACACACATTCATACACTGGCGGAATAGCCGCCAGGGGCAAATCAGTTCAGTATCTTGCCCAAGGACACTTCGAAACGCAACCAGGGAGCCAGGGATTGAACCGCTGACCTTCCGATTAACGGCCAACCCACTCTACCTCCTGAGCCCCACAAAAATATATATATATTATATATATTATATATTAAAAATGCCAAGCAGAGGATGTCTTCTCAGCTGAGAAACTTCATCCTGCCATAGAGGTGAACAGTAGCAATTACAATCCTGCTTGGATCACCCACCAAATATGACAAAGGCATGTTACAAGGGCAAATCAGGACTGCCCATGCAAACCCTAGGCAAACATTTTGAATTAAGAAATGGGCAGAGAAAATCATCAAAGGCCCCTTGTATCTGGGCCACAAATTGACTGACTTTCTCCCTCTGGCAGGCGCTACAGACCACCGTACAACAAAGAAAACAGTTTCTTCTCACAGGCCATCAATATCATGAACAGTTAACTCAACAATGTAAAGTCTGAACTTGGACACTGTTTGCAAAAACCCTGCTATCATTATGCAATTACCACTCATTTGTGTTTGTGCGATAGCCATACCTTTGGTTACCTGTACATAAAATGCATGTATTGTTTAAATGAAAATCACTGTCACATACAATATAGGCTGTATGTCTCACTGTTGGCACTGCATGTAAGTAAACAGAGCAACTCTCAGCTAGAGTTAAATTGCCTGTTGCAAGTGTGAACACACCATTAAACTTTATTCAGATTTTTCTGTTTATTAATCTAAGTGTGAATGCCCAAGCCATCAAAAATGTTTCAGGGATCAGCGGGAGATGAAACATCAAGGGTTTGGGTCATTGATGGTGGTGATGAGGAGGCAAATGGTTTTTGTCCGTGGCTGGTCAACAACAAATAAGATGGAAGGATAAGGCAGGTGACTTTGTGAGTCATGCTTCATTACAAGAAGTGTGAAAACAAAGTCTCATTTTGTACCTAATTTGTTCACACAGCTCCTTACAGCCACAGCCTGTATCTGCCTTCTGTTGAAACACTGTTTTTCCCACCCCTTGCTTTGTTTACATGGTGATTTATTGGTTTGAACATTTCTCTTCAGTCCACAATACTTTTATAATACAGTTGTCTCCCATCCACCTCCCCGGTCCTACAGGGAGGAGGATGAGAAACCACAGCACACACAAATATAAAGGTACTAGCATTCTTATAATGCAATTTTGAATAACTATATGGACAACAAGGCTTGAACTGTTGCCTATGTCTGAGTCATATACCACACAATCATTGTAGACATCTGCAGGCACTGAAAAAGGAAGGCTGAGAATTTAAGTGTTTGAAGAATCATCATATGTAATTGAGGCTGTGTACATGTTTTCATGTTACAGCAGGAGAACAGGTGAGAGTGACTGCAACTTTAGCAACATTTCAGCATTAATATTGAAGCATTAACATAAGTAAATAAAGATTAAAGCATTGGTGACATCATCTATAGGTTTCTGAAGGCACTTGTAGCATTTAGATTATGTCTACCTTGTCAGTTACTGTAAACATAAATTTGCCACAGACATGCACAAATCAAATCACATAAAATTTTGAGACCCTAACTACCTCTAGACCCTAAGCATCTACCTGCCATAGAGGAAGTGCATCTTAAGGCTGCTGCTTGGGCTATACATATAGCTGTAACAAGCAGGACTCTGGTTGCTCATAAGAAAGATCTGATTGCGGTGAGCAGAGGTGGGCATGACATTAGCCACAGCTGTGAAGAGTGTGACATTGGCAGCAGCTGTCGCAGATGTTGCTTCAGCTGTTATAAGTGTGAATTTGGCTGCAACTGTCATAGTCATGGATCTGAGTGTTTATCATTGGGATGTGCACCATGACAGCTTAATTTAGAAACTGAGAAAAATCTGATTCTGAAATGCATACTTCAGTGCATAAATAAATATGTATTGTTTTTCTTCTTCCTAAATTTCCTCATTGGACATTCACAATATTTCAGTTATCTGAGACTAGCGATGCTAAATGGAGGCTAAAGTCAGAAGAGGATAAGGCAAACCTTTCTGATGACTTGTGTAGGCTTTCGTCTCCATCTGCTAGAGCTTGAATTTACAGATTGTAGGACTGTGTATGTGTGTGAAAGAAGGGTGGATTATCAATCTGCTTTATATTTGAAAGTAATTAGAATTCTTCATTTCTCTTTGAAGCCCTGCAGAAAGACGCAGGGTGGTGGTGAGGGGGTGACAGGTTAATTGAGGAATAATACCCTTCAGAATGATGGATTTTGGTGACTTGAGATGTCAGAATCCATTATAGGAAATTTAAATTTGCAATTAAAGTGGGAGGTTAGGTGCAGAATTCTTTCATTTTAATTCCCCCTTGCTTCCCCCCCTGTTATTATTAATGTTCTGCATTAAATGTCCAGGCCCTCTGTTCTCTGCTCTGGCACTCACCCACCGTTCAACACAGTTTGCCAAAATGGGGCTTAATTAATGAACTCATACATACAGTAAATCAAACAGTTTTTTTTAGAATAGGGATGCTGGACTGGAGGGACATTTCAAGATGTAATTGAAAATATACACCTCATCATGTTGAGAAAAAGAATTGAAACAGCCTCAGACTTAGATGACTGCTTGATTTATTCTTTTTATTTCCTGTGTTGAGAACTTTTTCAAATGTGATATTTAATCTTAGTTAACTATGTAATCTTTGGCTTGTGGGTGGCATGAGTTGACTTTCACAAAACAGATTTCACTGGTAAGGGACAGAGACTGTAATGTGATTCCGATAAGCAGTTGACGACTGGTGGGGATATTTTTGCAACACTTCACCTGTTTACACAGCTCATATCCAAGGAATTTTGAGCGTTAGGTAGCAAAACACTTGCGACAATACATTTCTAATGTCAAACCTTTACCACCTGCCACAGCCACAGACTAAATAGTGTGTGCATGTCCTGTTGCAATTCTGATTCTTCTCCAGAAATTACATTTCCAATTCAAATTGTTCAGTGTACACTTTAAGGTGATATTCGTCATTCACGGCTTTATTTTTAGACACTGCTGAGAAGTCATAGCAAGATTTGGTAATCTTGATGATGACTTTTTGATAAAGTTAACTTATGAAAGCGAATGTTTTTCAGTACTACAGATGAAGCTTGCCTCTTTGTCTCAATTTGTTTGTTCAATTTGTATGTTCATTGTCATCTAATATAATATAATACTATATGATCAAAACCCTTCAAACTATACCATATTTGGATAACATTAGATTAGATTAAAAGACTCCAGCATTTGTTGAATTTAAAAAATCAGCATTTTGAAATATTATTAATAATATAGATGTAGTTTGATCACACCCCCCCCCCCCCCCCCCCCCCCCCCCCCCCCCCCCCCCCCCCCCCACCCCACACACACACACGCACACGCACAATATTACACAACAATATTTAATCAACTTGCGTAAGAAGTATTATCTTTGTGTTTTAATAACCCGGAAAGAAAAAGGACCACTGTATAAAATTTGGTAACCATTGTCAAAACTGAGACGGTAGGTGAATTAATTCAGTATCTGTGTTTCCCTGTGAGGACTATCTGCTGCAGGAGCACATTAATGCCACTATCAGCTACTATATCACCAGTCAAAGAGACAAATGGCAGACAAGCGCCTCTCAAATATTCAGGGAGGGTGGAAATGGGTGATAGTGTTTTTCTGCATTTGGCAGGAGGACGTGGTGTAAAATTTGGGGAGAGAGATAGCTGGAGGAGTAAAAAGCAGTGTTTGGAGTCTGTATGTTTGCATGTCTACATGACTTGCATCAACTTGTTTTAGAGCAGAGAACGAATTATTGTCTTATTGTCCCCCCACCACACACTCTCCCCCATCATTCGGACAGCTGGAAAAAGAATTCATCCGATTCGTTCTGCTGCTTTTCTCTCTCCCAACTGCCCCATTCCCCCCCTCACCATTCCCCAGCCCCCCTCACTGTCGTAATAGGATCTGCAGGAATCATTCAAAGGCTAGATATAATTTACTGCTTGCCGTGCACAATACCCCCTCCCACTCTCACCCCCTTTCTCCATCGCACAAGGTGCCCTGCGGATGAACTAATCATACTTGAAATATTATTTCTGCTTCTTATTCCTCCATTTTATGAACAGCTCCTTTTTATGGTGCAATGGATTTAACCCCTGCCTGGTCACACTCACTCCAGTATGGAAGAAAGAGGGTGGGTGGTGTGGGTGGAGAAAGAAAGACAGAAACAAACCTTTTAGTTTAATATTTCTTTGTTTACATTTCCGCCTTCTGTTTGTTTAGATGAATTCATATTTTAGCCAAACCTTGATTTCCCCAGGTGATGATTACTCCATCTTACAAAAAAAAGCATTACGTAGGGAACATGCAAGTAACACAGCCAGGAGCTTCACCAATAAAACCATAAAAAAGACAATCCCCCAGAGCTCTTTTACCCATAATCCCCTTGCTCTCTTTATGCAATTCACATATTTGGACATGTAACTCTTCTTCATTCATAATATATACACCACAGTAAATGCTCTCATGCATAACAGCTAGTATTAGCATACGGGCTGTGCTGCTCTCTAAAACAAGAGTGTGTAGTTTATGCTTTACCTTAAAGCAGGACCTTCTTCTCTGTAGATATACGTAGCAATTGTGGAGTTTAGCAGTTTTTATTTGTGTCATATGGCAATATGAAATGGATGAATGCAGATCATGGGCCTGCACAGTGGAAAACTGATAGAGACAAAAGGTCTGGATTAGGAGTAATGTTCTCCAAACCTGTTGGGGACCTGATATCATGAAATAATTGCCTAAACCGTTTTTTCCTTCTTCAAACTTGGTAAATTGACTTAGAAAGAACTGATTCATGATGGGAGCATAACTGTGAAATCTGTGTTTTGTTCAAAATCAGGTGAGCATAGTCTATGTCAAGAGAGCTTTTGATATTAAAAGGTCGTACAGTAAACCAATGTGATATCATGGGATTGCATACAAATAGCACAGTGGACATTTGAGCGTCTTGTCACACATTTAAAGCTTTTTACATGTCCTCCACGCCGTTACAGATACCACATTTCATGAGATTTGGATGTGCAGGAAAAGACGAAGTCAGGTGACCTACATAGCCATGATAACAAGTTTGGTTAGGTTTAGGCACCAAAACTACTTGGTTCAGATTAGGAAAAGATCATGGTTTGGGTTAACTAAGTCAAACACATTACGTAAGTTAACTTCAAAGTACGTTCAAATAAGTGAATGCTGTTTCACACAGGACATATACAGTGGTGTCCTGTGTTTGTTTGACCCATCTATCCACTCTGACAATTTATAGCCCAAATCATTAAATGTTATCAAAGGAGTAAATAATCAAGATTTGGGTTACCCAAAAAATATTTTCCATGTAGCTAACAAAATATCAGATTTTTATGGATGTAATCTGTCCAGATAACCTCAAACGATGAGTCAGCTAGGAAGCTGACATGGGGCAAATGTTGTGATTTTTTTAAATGCTGCTGCTACATAGAATCTCCTTCACGTATGTTTTTATCGCATTTTTAGTGGCATTTAGAAATGTATTTTACCATTTTTGCTTGCATGTAGGGTCAGCTATATTTGAGAAAATTGCATTGGGTCTGTCAATTTAAAACCCCAAACAAAAATTCAGTATCCGTTGGGCTATGCTATCTAAGGTACATTCAGTTTTTAAATTGCTGAAACTTGTGTAGCTTACAAACAGAGCTTTATAAGGCTTTTGTTCCTGTTGAATGACCAAAATATTCAATCTTCCTTTGAATATAGCGGCACCAGGTTTTTCATTGTAGCCTCAGTAAGTAACCAATTCAGCATGTTGATTATGGACATAATGAAGCAGCTGGACACCCAGGGAGGATGGTGATCTATTAGTGACTTAAAGCCAGAAGCCATCAGAGTGTTGTCATAATACCCTCTGTTCATTTCTGGACCTATTTTCTCTCTGCATTAAAGGTATCCTGTGGAGGTCATTGTAAACAAACACACCTTTTTTAACATTCAACAATATTACTGCCACCAAATGCCAACTGCCCAAAGCACAAATGCTGTTAAAACATTTTCAAGGAGTATCTTAAACATAATTTCCTTCATTTTGAATACGATAATTGATGATGAAATGATCAGAGTAATTGTAATGGCGTACTTCCATGAATTCATTTATCTGCCCATGGTGCTGATGAGACTCTATTGTTTTTGTATGTTTGTGTATACCAAACAATATCTAATACTACTTTTGCTACTACTACTAATAATACTTTTGACTTAACTGCATGCTGTTTTTCAGCATTTTCCATCTGTTACGGGAATACTGCAATTAAAGGTCAAAATGATAATAAGAGGTGAGCTGTAGCATTGTCTTTTTTTATAATTGTCTGTTAGAAGAATTAACATGCTTGATTAAATGGAGTCTATGACTAATTAGCCTAAGTGCATATTTTCAGAAGATGGATTATGCAACCTTTGCAAGGGGTTATCAAGAAAAGTGCGACTCCCCTCGAAATGGTCACTTACAACTCTTTCTGTATTTTTTTCCACACAACAGACACAGACAAAAGTAATACATTATCTGCGCTCCTTCATTTAAGTGAACATAGGAACACCTCGCAATCACAAACACATTAAATCGTGCATTTTTTGTCAAGTATGTGTGTATTGGCTCAGCAGACGGAGAGATGTAGAAAATGTGATAGTGAGTGAAAGAAGAGACAGAAGGTGAAAAGGAATAGAAAAAAGTAGAGAGGAAAAGAGAGATAGAAAGGCAAATAGAGAGAGGAAGACAGAAGGCAGCTATCGGCTGTTCACTTGTACTTAGGGAGCACATTTACTTTCCATTGATTTCCAATGCTTTAGTCAATTTCCTGTCACTTTTCATTGCAAGTACATGTGATCTCAGTTTAGCAGCATTCAAACTCCAAAATGGATATTTTACAGAGTCTACAACACAACAGCACCAGGCTCAGTGTTTCTTGACTGCTAAAATCTAATATTGCTCTTGGCAGGTGTATATCAGCAAAGAATCAAGAAAATAGATGTTAAGCAACAAGTTTATTATTATTTATATTAATATCTAGCTTTATAAAACAACCTGTGTAAAAATTATATTGTGTAACAGGCAAAATATTCACTTTAAGAAAAGTAAATACAGTAAAAGTAAAAAAATTACTAAAACGTATTATAGCAGATCATACCAGATGAAACTCATATATCGCCATACAAAAACTGACTAGTCAACAGACTAACAGATGTGATGTCCGGTAGTCCCCATGAATCACTAAACCTACAAAAAATGTTCAACTACTTTTTTTAAACCTCGGTTTCTGCTTCAGTTTTTTTCTGTCTGACTTGCAGTTTCTTTCATGACTATTTTCTGTGCACACAGCTTTCAGGTTGGATCTGTATTCCATTTTTTTTCAATCTCCCACATCTTTCATTGGTTTTCTTTAATGCAAATACTCATTCACCTAGTTTTTATTTTGGTCCTTTTTTCTCCTGTCGCCTGCCCTCAGTGAGCATTGCCAACTTAATATTCAGTTTGAAATAGCACAACTCCAAACAAAGGGCATTTTTTTCCCCCAGCACATCTGTTTGCGAGGGAGACAGGCCTTAACACCTGGCAGTAATAAAAGACCAACACTGAGAGAGAAAATAAGGTAGGATTATTGTTCTGTGTGAGGAAGAGATTATGTTCAGAGAAAAGACAGTGAGGCATGCGGCTACACTTTCACCTCAAACAACGGGGACTAGAAAGCAGCCGCTGATTAAAACTGAAATGAGGGGAGAAAGAACATCTGAAAATGAAGCGCACTTTCATGCCGACACAACAAGTAGAAAGCTTTATCTTTAAATGGAAATAAAATAGACTGGAATGTTCCAAAACTCCTGCAGTACTATTACTCAGTTACAATGTCATTATCTTACCAAAGCTTAAAATGATACTAGCTGAGAGAAAATTGCATAGAATTTTCCCAATTTTGATGAGACTCATTTGTTGCATGTCGTCTTTCTCTGTTCTGTACTGAAGATGTTCAGCATTTGTCTGTTTTCTTTTCCTCAAACCCAATCAGCCTGAAATTTCATCAGAGTTGTGCAGAAAATGGGAAGGATGTTATCTTCTTTCCATCAAAACAATCCTAATTAACTTCCTTTCAGACAGATATTTACTGTGAACACCTTAGTAAAAAAATTTACATTTCTCATTTTGCATTCTAAAGCAACAAATGAATCCAAACTATAGAAAATGAATTTCTAATTAGTTGAGAGCGCTGGCATGGGACAGGACAAAACAAGTAGGAGGAATGCCTTAGACAGGTAATTATGCCGTGACATCCAGACACGTATTTCCATTTGCAGTCCAACATCAAAGGACTGGGATGCAAGAAACATGTAAAGACATCAGTAAATGTGCTTCTCCCCAGGTATATGACATAACAATGCCCCTGCACAGAGTATGTTGGCCCATAGCATCCAGTACAATCCAAATAATCCACACAGAAACCAATTCAAACTGAGGAAAGGGAGTAAGAGATTCAACGCAGTCTCTCCCTTTCTCATCGCTCTCCCTCATGTTGACTGGAATGACATTAGATGCCAGTGCTTGTTTGCGCTCTAATGACAAGTAAGCGGGGACTGCTGTCTCCATGGCAACAGCCAAGGCTCAATACATCATACCTCGTTACAGTAGTCAAGCGGGGACATTTGGTCAAAAATTAATATATCAAGGGAGGGGGAGAGGGAAAGAGTGCGTTGTGGGAAGATTGCCCAGCATTTGTTATATATGAGTTTGATAACTGTAGCATTTAAATGGTGGCCTTATTAATTTCAAGCTTTAGCAGGAGGCACTAATTTCAGATGGATGTTCAGTGACCTTGGCTTGATAAGTTGAGAGTATCATGTCTACATGAGGTAGACAGTGAGAAGGATAAACAGGCAGACCAAAGGATAGGTTGTGTGTGCAATGGTGTGAGTGAGTGTGTGCTGGGGGTAGGGCTGGGCTCGAGGCAGTATGCTGCAGATTAATTGCGTATGATTCACAATCGTAGGACGACAGATATTAAGTCAACTCCTGTTACTGTGTAGGTTGTGTTATGTGAACTTAACTGCATGCTTTGGAGAAGGAAGAGGAGAGAGAAGGAAAAGTTAAAGTGTTTCTCATTAGACTATGTTGACATTACCAGCTGTAAGACAGAGCAAAGACACCTTGGGCTGCAAGCATGACTCCAGCCTCCCCTAAACCAAACTCAGTTTTAATCCACAGACTTTTAATATATATTCTGTCCAGACAGGTCAGCTGCAGTGACAGCTCTGGAGGAACGAACTTAAATGAAATATCAGCAACTTAACGGGCAAATAGAACAACAGAATTTTCATCTGAAAACTAACTATTCACAAAGTAAAAGGGGTCAGTCTCTGATATCCCATTTGACCGTGTTCAACCTGACAGATGAACTTGTACCTGCCAAAAAGTATTTTTATTGTCACAGTATACGCTTGAAACTTGCCTTTTCATTTTGCATTTGAAGTTTTCTATCACTTGGGGCAGGCCTTTTGTGTCTCCCCTAAAATGATCTGGTAAACATAATGAGTTTTGAAATGATTTACACAGTATGAGAAGCCATACTCCAAAATGTGAAACTGCATTTTGGCTCAAAAGATAAGCCATCCTGAGTGAAAGCCCTTTTAATAGCCAGACAGAGCAAATCAAATAGGAATTTGCCTTCCTGCAATAGTCTCATATTCTTCTGGATTGACTACCTTTGCATGCTTGTTCATATGGCAGCCACAGTGATTGCCCCTTATTCATGTGGGAATAATTAGTAATTCATTCACTTGACAAAAAGGCCTCAGCAGGACCCTGTTAGATTTAATTATGTGATAATCTCAGGAAGACAATAGTCTTTGATGATAAGAGAGTCATTCCTATTTGTATGTAATCAATGTTTAATATTTATCATTCAACAAGCTCTTATGAAGAGAGAAGGCTTTAATGAGGACCTATCTTCACTTGAGTCCCTCTTCAACATTTTCAGCTCTCTCTCCAATTGACATTTACCGACCTCCTGTACGCGACAGAAGTGGGGCAGACTGTTTTCTCCCACAGGATCTGCTAGAATCTTTGAAATATGTTCTTAAGGGGTTCCTGTAAAGAGTTAAATTGTTGACGTTAAATGGAATGTCGGATTCAGCTAGCTGCCTGCTAATTAGACTGTAATTACAGCAGAGCTTTGCAAGCCTGTCTGTGCCAATTAGAAACACTTTTGTGGCCAGTCTGCCTGACCTTTCTTTTAAAACTTCTCCACTTTAAATTAATGACAGATACGAGGGGTATATATAAAATAGTTGTTTTGAATGGTCAAATTATAATGCTTATGAATACCACAGAGACACACACGTGTACATAATTCATGCAAAATATTGATAATCAGCCCACATTCTCACTTTATGTCTACAAGCCACACTGTACTTTTTATGAGGGAAAAAAGACCAGTTTAAATACAGGTGCACCATTTGGTATATATATATATATACTGAAGAAATTACTATATGTTTTTTTAAATATGTACATTATACAATGCATATGTGTGTGCATGATATGGAGTGAGGAACTGGACTATGGCCCAGTCCATGTTCAACAGTGGTAGTGTGCCCTCCCTCTCACTGAGAGGAGCTCTCAGACTGACTGAGGAGTGTCTCAGGCATCCACAGCACACCTGGTGTCCATTATCTCTCCATTTCACAGGCTTGCACCCCCTAACAGGGCAGCCTGGGAATGGGCCTGGTGCTTTCATCTTCCCATCATTATAGCAGCCAGCCCAGGGTCAGGGCCCAATCTGACAGGCATTCCAGCAGCAATGCACTACAACTGATTTTGGTTAAGGTTTAAAAAAATACAAACCCAAAGTCAGAGAAATATTAATACGAACAAGTCTCAGAGCAATTATTGTATTAAGAATTCTTCTCAGAGTTGACATTATCCCCAAAGCTATGTGAAATATGACGCTGCACCTCAAAGCTGTGCCTCCCGCTTGCTCAACAGCATCACCTTCCTCACCCATTGCCTTAAAGCCAAGCCTCCTCTGTAGCACATGGACTCTGTCTCGCTGGACCATCCATAATGTAGATACACACTTGTTCTACTGTTTGCTGACAAACACACAGAAAGGACTACAACCTAATGTTTTTTCCCCAATATTTCTTTCTAATATGAAAGTAGTGTTTACAAGTGTGTGGTGATAACATGCTGAGTGTTAGGTTTATTCTGTTGGTTTATTACTGTTAAATCTTGTGCGCAGAAAGACATTTGAAGACAGATCAAGGAGAAGCCAAATTCTTTCCCTTTAGTTTTTTAACTGGTAAAGGGATTTAACAGACCCCTTAGACAATCTGTGAAACACATTTATGGAGAAAGGATACACCACCTGATGGTTCAGGTCTGACATGGTCCACCCATTATCATTTTGCATATGAGAACAAAATGAGGTGTGATAATTGATCTCTCATGTACTTCAGCTCACTCTCTCACGAAATTATCAGCACAGCTTTGTTTAAAGGCAAAAAACACTCTCAGGCAGAGCTCACCCGAAGCCTTGTTAATGCATCATCACTTTGAGGTTACAGAAATGACACCATGAGAAGCACTTTGAAGTGAAGTAAAATTATCCCTTATTTCTGCCCCCACAAATGATTTATTAAGGGGTAGAAAAGGGGGGAAAAGAGGAAAGGAAAAGGGCAGACGAAGGATGAAGAAGGACAAACACATTCCCAGCACATATTCTCTTCATTATGAGTGAGAGGGGGGAGGGCGATCATTCAATTACTGACTGCCGTCACAGGCTAATATTCCTGCCTGTCAGGACTCATTCTGGCTCAGTTTTGGCCAGAGTTCTTCTGATGGACCTCATTTCCTGTTAAACAGAACCAGAAGGTGCTGGGAAAATGGTGACACCTGATCCTGTGTTCAGAAGACAAGAAATGCTTCGGCAAGTCCCAGAGCCTGCCAAGATACCCTCTACACCTTCTCCAGCATGAATCCCATGTGGGTAGGAGGGACACCAGTGAGGTGCGGTTTAGGCAGTGGGGTTTTAAGCAACTCACTTAACCAGCACAGGTGGGGGTAAAGATATGAAAGTTTTTTCCCCCCTGGGAATGCAGTATGAAGTGATGTGAAGATGGGTCAACCCATTTTGAATCAGGAAACTTTAGGCTTTCAAAAGAAACTGAGTCTTCCCTTTAAATTTTTTCATCCCATTCAATTTCCCTTTGATCCTCACTCACCCATCATTTTATCTGACAGATTAGATTGAATTAGTTTGACCTGTCCTCAAGGCTGTAGTGTAATTTGCCTTTGACATTGATAGGGGAAGAAGACAATGTGGCAAGGCAAAGAGGTATATGTAGGGGTGGAAAACAGAGAGGAGCAGTAGACATGTTATGCGGAAAGAAGAACTATGTGGCTTTCGGGATTGCCGGTGAAATTTCTGTTCTTCCCGGTCATCTATGTTGTTTCAGTGTCAGTCAGGGGTTAACCCTTGACAGTGGCAACTGCTCGTGTGCAAAGCAGCCCAGCTTAGCTAGGTCTTTCATTGGCTTAGTCACAAATGTATTCAGTATGTCCACAGTGTCTGCTGCTGCTGACACACTCCAATTTGTTACTTCAGTGCAGTTCGGAACAGTTTACACACAATTCTACATTCAACATTTTCCTAAAGCCTTCAACAGGTTTAGTATGAGTGACACTTGGCTTAAAGTCTACATACTTTTGCGATTTCCTTATACTGTATGCCACTGACAATTTAAGGAAGCTTCATTGCATAACATTTTTGAGTGTTTGTGAAGACCGTAGAACAGGACACACTGGCAGGGTTGACTCCGCTCTATTGACTAAGACAGAGGCAGGATGCGCTGACCATAGCAGTGTGGAATTGGATGCTGGGATGTGTGGTTTCCCTTACAGCTTCTCCTCCCCGTTCTCTGCCATTGTGGTGTCAAGTGGTATTACCAACCCTAAGCCAAACAACCATAAGAGCGATATGTTTTTTATTTACAACAAGGACCAAGATGACATAGCACACCCACTGCTTTTATAGTCATTTTGATGAGAATCATCTAACATTTGTACCATTTATTCGCTGCAATGGTTGAAAGCTGATACTAAAGAGCTCTGGAAACCCCAACAAGCCATTTTTCCAACAAAGCAAGATCTTAGGCCTCAGCATGGTAACGCCACCCAGCTCGGGTCACAGTGTACAAAAAAGTATGTGATATTCTATCCAACAGGGCTGTGCTTGTCTTGTGTGCTACAAAAGAGAACATTCTGTGGTATGTCAGAGGCTATTTGGGATATGTAAAAGGTTGACTAGTCTAAGTAGACAAATGAATTTAGGAAGCTGTCAGCTCCACCTCTGACTGAAATTTGTGAGTTAGTGAGGTGCATTGAGAATGATAATTAAATATGGGGCCAAAGATTGGCATGGTGGGCCCTGTACCTTTAGGCCAGGGGAGAATGGTTTTGGGAGCTCACATTGCCCAGGGCCTATGTTAAACTCAGGCACTAACCCAATTTCACACTGTGTGACTGGGCCTGGCCTGTTTCAATGTAGCATCTGAGTGTGAGTGCCATCTGGTCCAGGCCTGTGAAGGAAATGGCCTTGCTTTTCACACTGATCGGATTAGGGTGATTTTAATTCATTCGGGATGTGCCCTTGCGTGTTAATTGGCTCAACATGGCCAATGAATCTCGCCTCTTGCTTGACACAGGAAGGCTTCTTTCTTAAACTCTCTTTAGGGTGAGGTTTGGTGCTCCTCAGACTTGGGCTGGATTCATACTTTCCTTACAAAGTGGCATCATTTTAACAAAGTTGTTGAGAATGAGTTTAATGTATACAATTCAGCCATATTCTATGAGCTATACAGAAGTTCAAAAATCATGCAATAGTATCAGCTCACTCCTTTAGGGAACATGTAACAAACGTGGTTGTTGTCATTATATCTAATTAAAACCTGTCTGACCAAATAGTCATTTTAGACACTTTTGACTTTTAACAGAAATGATTTAAGAACCATTTCTTCTTTTATTAATTTTTACTCCTTGCAATGCATCTCATTTATGTTGAACTTTCAAAGCTTCACTGTCAGAGCTTCTGATTATAATAGTTGCACACAGCCACCTCTAATTATGAAGTTCACAGTTGTTGCTTAAAATGTATCAATTAGGTGAGGGTATTTCCTTACCAGTTGTCTAAATAATAACGCATGGGCATATAGAATTTCAGAGGCTGAAGTGATCTGACAAGATCACTCTACATAGTGTGTTACAGAATTAAGCCATTATAATTTTAACAACACATATTAAAATATTTAAAGGTACAATCAGTAACATCTTACTGACTCTTGGTACAAATTGATCATAACATATAAGTGGGCGCTCACAAGTGTTGCTGAACAATGCCAGTACCTCTGTTACTGCACCTCAGTGTTTGCTGAGAATTCAATTTTGCTTAACAGGCAGAACTGGACCCGCTCTGTTTTCATTGGGAATGGTCCAGCATCCCAGGCCCCCTGAACTACCCACTGCGTACTGTGTACACTTTGTATCGTTTTTCCAGAGTGAACATCGGTGCAGCATTTGAAAGGTGGAGGCAGACTCAGATTCTGTAAAATACACTTAGCTCTTAATTTATCATACCGGCAGACAATGTAGCAAATGTTAGCCACCTAGGCTTAATTTGGTTTTTAATGTGGCATAGCAAATTTCTGCTCAGCCAGCCTCGCCTCATATGGTAATATTTTACAAACATCCAGCAGTAATCTCATTGGGTCTTGTCTTGCAAGCTACTTGCTGGGTTATACTGCAATTGAATGCATTTTGAATGGAAGACATGCTAACTTTTACTTGCAGCAAAAACAGTGTGGTTTGGAGAGGTGTGTATACGCGCAATGGAAAAAACAGTGCTTTGAGATAAATTAATTAGACATGTTATGATATGCAGCCTTGGTCTTATTTCTTAGGAACAGTATCAGTTAACTAATAGGTGGCAAACTTGAAGTAACCACGCAATTGCTTCTGTTGTAGTTTTCTAAGCCTGCCACTAGGTGTTACTTGAGTTTTTTTTTTTTTTTTTTTTTAACTGATAGTGCCTTTAAATGAGTAGTAGCATCAGTAGTAGTAGTGTTGATAGAAATAATACACTCAGCAATACCAATTGTTCCACTGAAAATATAGAATTACATTGTAATGCACCCTGCTAAATGTTTTTTCTAATGTTTTCTACGTAAAGGCACAATCACTGATCCTGATCAGGACAAAGTCATAAACACAGGTTTAGAATGTGTAATTCCATCCATCCATCGTCAACCACTTATCCTGCATACAGGCTCATGTATGAATGTGTAATTCTTAAATCAAAAATACACAAAAACAAGCAACAAACAAATAATTATGTAATTATGTAAATAACTGAAATGTGTATTTGTTTACTGTCATAATAATAGTAAGTCTAAAAAAGTAACTCACATGTAACAAAAATTTACCAAAAGGTTGCTTATGATTTGTATAAACACATATGTAATCTATATGGTCAAAATATAGTTAAAAATTCTGGCTGGACCTTTAAGGTTCAAACAAAACCTATACACACCACAACAAAGAGGAGTCCAAACTGGTGAAATGTATGCTCATACTTTTTTAATGTATCACAATGAGCAAGAAACATACTTGATGAAATATTTTCAAAGGAGTATATTCAATTACCATCTACAATCAACTTAACTAGGACAACAAGGTTTTGTGACAAAAGTTTCTTTAAAAGTCTGAAGTTCCATGTGGTTGTATGTATGTTAGTTTCCATGTAATTTGGTACAGTTTGGAAATCTTCATCATATAATTACAGTAACAAAAAAGCTAACAAGACTACAGTATAGAAAAGACATCAAGAACAACATTTTTGGTTTAACTTGCTCTTTTTTGTACATTGCAAGGCTGTTTTTTTCTACCCTCGGATGGGCTGCCTGGAGCCACAGAGCCATGCTTATGAGGCTCGAAGGAGGAGTAATTCAAGGAAACGAAAAGAAAAACTAAAAGCATAAAAAAACATTGTGGCACCAGAAGTCACAAAAGGAACAGAGAGCTCCAAGTAACAGTTCATCTTTGAAGTTGGAGCAAATGGTTGTTTGGTTGTTAGTTTGGTTGTTAATTTTGGTTAATACGCTTTTTTAGTGTAACTGCCTCTTTAAGAATGACAGTTTTGAGAACCCGTCCCCTCTCTCTGTTACTCATTTCTCTTTTTAGATTATGTAATCAACAGAGAGAGGGGTGAGCCGCCATTTGACTGGAGAGCTTTACTTGTCAACCAGAGACAAGTACAAGGAAATGAATGAACTGGGAGAAATGAAGCAAGCATCTCTGTCCATCCTGTCCTGAAATTTGGAAAATGTCCATCAAAGAGCAGAAGCAGAGGCAGAGCTGGAGAAATAAAGAGACAGACAGAAAGGAGAAAGAGGCAGCTGGAGCCACTTAAGTTCAGTTTCATCTAAGGACTTTCCTCTCTGTGTCACACATGTCCATTGGTTCCAGAGTCCATTCCCATTACAGAGTTGTCAGTAATCAAATATGGAGGTGGTTTTAAAGCTGTTTTGAGCCTGCCTTTGGCTCCCATGCCCAGTTTTGGTGTGCCCACAGCCTTTCATGTCCTCCTAACAAGATTTCCAAAGCTTCCCAGAGTCCTTTTTCTTTTCATTCCTTCTTCATCTCAAAAACAAAAAAAGTTTGATGTCTTGTTTTAAATATATCTATATCTGTATACAGGTACACGTTTGTTTTCACAGTGGGCAAAAGATGACCTCTACAGCAAAACCTTGTCTTTATCTCTCTCTTTGTAAATGTCCATTAAAATCAAGTATCCCAATGTAAGTCAGTGGATCCAATTATCCACAATAGCGTCTTGTGCCACAATAAAATATACACTTATCTGGGGCACAACTTGTAATTTTTTTCTTTTTGTTTCAACTGCATAAAGCTTTGGCCACATTCATATATTCAATCAAAGTAAAAACTGCTCAGTGCTTCAGTATGATCATTCTCGTTTCTAATCATTATCTTTAAAATTTGATTTTCTAAATTTCAGTTATTCATAATCCAGGTTTGTGGTTCAGTTTGTTTTGGTGTGAAACATAAAAAATAAAAGGCAAACAAGAAAAAATTTAATTGATGCTGGCTCTTATGAAATAAACACACACATACATACACACACACACACACACACACAGAGTCCATGCTGGCTGAATCTGATGTAGAGACCTCAACTTTGTCTTTCACAAAAGAGCCCAAAAGATTACACTTTGGAAATAAGAGAGCATACATTATCATTGAGACAATGAATATAAAAAGGACATTATCACACCATAAAGTGGCCAGGTCATATTTTTTGTTTTTGTGTTGGAATTTCAACAATTCAAATTAAAGCTAGTGTTAATTTATGATAAAAAGTAATATACAGAAACTAAAATAAAATACAAATACTTAATAACAATACATGTCTGACATTTTCTGAAAAATGAAAATAAAGCAAAGATATTAGACAAACTGTACAACTTAAGAATTTTCAACAAATAAGAAAGTACATATGAACAATATTTCAGGGAACTGGACTTCAGAGAAATAGCAAGCTTGCAGACAAAATCTCCTGACTTTCAACAGCATGCTGTAGTATTAACACCAAATCACATTGCTCTGCAAGATGAAGCACTTTAAACACACTTTTTAGATTTTGCTGTGTATTCATTATTGCGAATATATTGGCTATACAATAGTGGCCAAAAAGTAGGTCTTCACAAATTCAAATATGTCTTGGTTTTGGTTGAAAAAATACAAATTTTAGTTAATCGGATCATCAGTGAAAGGGTTGGGGTACCTATGCACATCCATTTCCATTGCAATAAAATTAAGTGGGTGACTTCTTTGGACATGAAAGCATCCTAGCTATTTGAAATCAAGGGACATCTTCAAAAAACCTTTTTCCAGAAATAATGCTTTGGAATGAAGGTATCCCTTAAAAACCTGTAATCTATGCGTGGAAGTGGCATCCTGCAGACACATGGGACAAGTCACTGGTGGATTTCCCAGGAAGGGGGCAAGAACACCTCAGCAATACAGCCAGCATTTGCCTCCGAGACTACTTGTATGTTGACTGTCATAAATGTTACTAAACCTATGAGACGCATCAGTACCAGATGTATTATATACATTTTTTGGTAACCACTATTACTTGCTTAACAAGTGAGCAACAACCTTGACTGAATGGAGGGATTTTCAGCAATGTTCCATGCCAGCACAAAATGACATATGGAGGTCACTTTGTTCAGCAACCAATGATGCAAAAATTTACACAACAGTTTACAGTCACTTTAAATATGAGGAAAAAAAATAGATTGTGACAATTAAAAGCAATTAAAGGAAATAGGACAAGTCCTTGCTTAAGAAAAATCCATTGTGATATTTGGAATGCACTGTTCTTTACAAACGTTATAGATCATTGGCTTTAAACATTGGTCTGTTCAAAAAGAAAATCGGCAAAATGTCCTTTGGAACATATATTCACAGTCTTCAAAGTTCCATTTTTGCAACAAGAAAAAAAAGGTGTTGCAGAGGCAAGAAATTGGTTTATTGTTTGTTTTAATTAAAGCTTAGCCAAAAGCAAAATGAGCATGCATCTAGGTACTTTTTTTTCTTTCAAAATTCTACATTAGCAGCAAAACGTATGTCCTTGAAGACCAGACCTTATACATTTTCTTTAAAAAAATGGACATTTGAATGTGACAAAAAAGTCAAACAAAGATTAATAACCTCTATCTTACAAACTGCAATGGCTCTGTAACGGTGCTACTCCACAATGCAAGGACAAGGGCCCTTTTTGGTTTTTGGTATTTACGTAAAAAAGCCACCTGTTTGCTTGCAAAGAAGCAAAAACGGCAACTCTGATGCGTACTCCTTTATCTTTTAAAACTTAGTTTTCTTTCCTCTAAAAACAGCAACAAATTCTCAAGTATAAAGAAGCCTCTTTTCTCATATTTATGCACCAATGGTGAAAGTGTTTAGTCTTTGGATTTTCTTTTTGTCTTAAAGCGTGAGAATTATTATTAGTATTATTTTTTCATTTTCATTTATGGCAACATAAATGTCAAAATGAAAATAAAGACTGTAGCCACACTACATGAAGAACAAAATACCTGCTTTGTAGTGTACATATCTACAAACACAGGAGGGCAGAGAAAAATAAGTGCGAAGAGAGGAACAAGTAGAGTGAGAAATCGGAGTCAGACAGTGATAAGTGCACAAAGGTAACACAAAAATTAAATTAAATAAAACTTTCAATATTTCACCCAGGATCATTTTTGTTTTGGTTAGTGCAATACCAACCAAACCATAAAATTTAAATAATTCTAAAGGACGATCCTGCCTTGTCAGGTGGGGCATTAGGGTGAATGTTTCCCAAGAAGTCCAGAATAAGACAGAAATAAAGTTGAGATAAATTACCTGTCCATAATCTAGTCTATCGGAATGACCAAGACAACATCAAATGAAGCGTCTTAAAGTTGGACAATACAAAAGCTAAATGTACACAACGTTTTTTCAACCTACCATACTGTTTAAATTCATTTCCAATGCGACAATCTACTTAACACCAAAAATGTTCATATCTATCATAAATACAGAAGGTTGTTTTTCTTTAATCAAAACTCTTTTTATCGCCCGGTTTTATGTCTGCAATGCTCTCCTTGTCTGAATGAGATTGTGACCCCCCCGCCCCATTTAAAAGGATTTCTAATGTCAAAATCAGCAAATCATTTATCCTTTTTGAATGCCCAGACACAATGCCTTATTAAAAATTTCATTCAACTTAAAACTTTCAGCTATTAAATCAAGTTCTCCTGTTGGAAACAAAAGGTGTATAACATGGATTTCTGTAACAGAAAAACATCTGTGAGCTGTTGACCTGAGAATAAAATAGACATTACATTATTCTTTTACTTTTGCAAGCCATTGGTATCTGAATTCTTAAATAGCAAGAAAACTGATAGACTATTCTCCCATACAGTACATACTGGCTTTTTGTGACTGTGCTATTAAGTAGAAATTATTACAAAACAAAGGGACAGCTTGTTGACTCGTATTTCTTCAAAAGGGTTCTTGGGCCGTTTGTCAACTTTGAGGCAGTCCATTGCCATACAGTACAGCATTCCTCTACCATTACCCAAAACATAACTGCAGCGATCTTTTCTATTCTCATATATTAGTATGCATGTATTTCAGTTGAGTAAAACAAAAACAAAAACAACAAAACGAAAACCAGCATGTTGATATGGGAAAACAATCCACTAACATTTAAATTTTTGGTTACAAGCTTTGGAATTGCAGTTAGTCTTTACACATCTTTTTCTGAAATTGGTTTGTATACTTTTAATGTATTTTTAACATTGCTGCTTTTTATGTTTTTTCCATTTGTGATTTTTTTTTGTCTTTTTTAGTGTTTTTTTAAATATTGTCCATCACTGAAAGCTCTTTTACAATCTGATGGAGTCTGTTCCTACACTAGCAAGATTACTACTACAACTACTACTGTCTTTGACAAAGCCAGGCTGCTGCGGCTCCTCCGCCGTCCTGCCCAGCCTGTCTGCTGACTTCTGACTGCTGTCAGAGTCAGACTCGTCGGTAAAGACGTCTGTTGGTATCGAGGTCTGAACTCCTGAGGTGCTCAATGAACTTGAGGTAACCGTTGAAGGTGAGGACATTGGAGGAAAAGAGGAGGAAGAAGAGGAGGGACTGGCATTGGGCTTCCCAGCTAAAGCTCTGGAGAAAGCGGCCTGGGGCCATGGTTTGCCGGCAGCTGTGGTGTTGAGTGGGGTAGTAGAGGAGGAGCACAGGGAAGAGGAGACAGCAGAGGATGGCATGGTGGCCGATGATGTTGGCGGGGGAGGGGGGCTGCTGATGGGATGAGTGGCAGACTGCGAGGTAGATGCGGTGTTAGGATTGGGGAAGCAGGCTGAAGAGTGAGGTAATAAACTAGTAGCGTGCTCTTTGGCATTTCTGGCTGATCGCTTGATTGTTCTGTGTTTGTGCAATGCCGATTCCAGGTGTTGACTGAGTGCTTTCTCCCCATCCAACGTAGTGTTACAAGCCAGGCAGTCATAGAGACTTCCAACCCCTGCACCTACGCCACCGGGGACACGCAGCAACATCTCTTGCAGGTTTGCCACAGACTGACCGAAAAAACAGTTAGATTTAAGGTGGGTAATAGCCGCTTCTTCCTTGGTGAAAACTGCTTGACACTTGCGGCATGCCACTTTATACTGCACCTTGGGGACGATGTACTGGTCTAGATGGGGGTCCACAGCTTTGCCATCCATCTCATTCTGCTCAGGGGGTATTTTTTTATGAGAGGAGGAGGAGGATGAAGAGGAAGTAGGGGGTTCACTATGGGGGTTGCCCTTTTGCTCTGTTTTCACTTGATCTTTGGCAGATTCTTTGCGATCCCCCAAGGGTTGAGGGGGAACTGGAGTTTGGCTCACCTTGGGTTGCTGGATCTGCTGAAGCTGCCGTTGCTGCTGCTGTAGTGCCTCCTGCAAGCTCTGCTGATATTGCTGGTAATGCTGCAGCAGGGACCCTGGAGACAGGCCCATCAGTGCTTGTGACAATGCTGGGTTGTAAGGGAAGAGACTTTCCATACCATACATTGGTTGCAGGTAACCTCCTTGGAGAGCCCCAGGGATCTGTGGGGTGTAATATGGGGAAAAGCCAGGCATGAAGTAGGGCAGGAACTGGTTTGTGAGGAGAGCTGTAGGGTCTGATGCCAAAGCAGCCTGCAGGGCCTGAAGCTGGGCAGGGTCCACCACATACTCCATGCCAGGTGTGGGCATAGAGGTGGCAGGTACAGCTGTGTCTGGTTTCTCCTTCTTGGCACTGGCAGCAGAAGTTGAAGGGGCAGGGGTGCTTCCAGTTGATGATGGGGTTGAGGGCTTCTCTGTCTTTTCCCTGGGCTTCTCCTTCTCTCTTACCCTCTCAGCATCACGTTCTTTGGGGGGTTCAGGCCGGGAGCCAGACTGGGTGGTTGAGGAAGTGGAGTTGGATGTGGAGGTGGGGCTTGAGTGGGAAGCAGATGTGTTGGGCTGGGCTGGGCTGGATGCGGCAAGAGACGATGAGGAGGGAGGCTTGTTGGGCAATCCGGATGTGGGGAGACTAGGTGAGGGAACACTGGCACCAGGCATGTTCAGGAGGTTTGAAGGTTTTGGAGGAGTTAAAGCTGGAAATTTTTCAAATACAGACAAAAATGTAAGAATTAATAGGTATATTTCTTTGATAGACATACAGTTATTTGTTAAAGGTTTATTCAAGTATAACAAAAAACTTATTGTTTCATGATATAATATACACACAGACAAGGTAAATGAAAGAAAGTATGTGAACAATAATAAGCTCATGTAATCTTCACAATGTCAAAGTCACTCAGAGTGTCATTTATTCACTCTGTGGTAGGATTTGTGGGTCTTACAAATTTTGAAAGTTAAGGTAGATTGTGTACTTAGTTTCAACAATGGCAAAAGGCCATTACATTATGTTACACATTCTACAGTGCGTAAATGAGTACATGTGACAGACTGATTTACGGGAAGAGAGCTTATTTTAAGAAGAGAAGAAATATTGTGCTCTAGTGTCGTACTGTTACTACTAGGTTTCACTTTTAAGTTCAATATGTGTGTATTGTGGTTAATGATGACGTACCTGAATTAGATGAGTTAAAGCTGGAAAGAGAGGGGCTGCCAACCCCTGGCAAAAGGACAGGTGGGATGCCTTGCAGATTTGGATAGGCTGACTGAAGATTCAGAGCCTGCATTGCAGGGTTATCAAACATCCCCTGCTGCTGCTGCATGGCCTGCTGCTGTGCCAGTCCTAAAACTTCATTGGCCTTCTTAATGCGGTCCATCTCTTGCTGGGCCATAAGTTGGCGGACAGTGGCTGGGTCAAAGTATTCTTTTTCCTTATCGATCTGGCTGCCAATGGTATCCTTCACCTTAGAGATGTGTTGCTGGGAGAAAATGTGATCACGAACAGAGAGACGAGCACTGTACTTAACACCACACAAAGTGCATTCAGTCTTCGGACCCTCATAGGATGTCTGATTTATTCCGAAGTGCTTGGCCATGTTGAGCTTTGCCTTTTTCTCCTTGGCACGAGCATTTTGAAACCATACCTGAACCACCCGCTTTGGAAGTCCAATGTCATTGCCAAGTACCTCGCATTCCAGCATAGTGGGAGTCCTGTAGTCGTTAAAACAGGATTTTAACACTTTCAGCTGGAGGTTAGTCATCTGGGTTCGGAAGCGCTTTTGGCCAGGTCGATCTCCGCTGTCGATGCTCCTGGTACCTGACGCTCCAGGACTTGGTGAGCAAGGGTCAGCCAGGCTGGACGTCTCACTGTGGTCAATCATATGTTCATTTTCATAGTCCTTGGTATAATAGCTTGTTGCAGGGCTTACCAGCCCTGAGGACATCTGGTCATCATTTTCAAGGATCGGGGCTGAGCCCCCAGACTTAGACAGGTAATCACCACTATTTTGGCTGTGCTTTGCATCAGCACTGTCATTATCAGCATTGGCCTCATCACCTGTGGTTGTGTCTGTGATGGCTGTATTCACAGAAGAGCAGTCATCATTATCCAGTTTGCTTTGATCAAAGCTGAGGTTCACAGATGACATGGTTGCGTTCTCAAAATCTTCCATCCCCTCAACTTTAATGGATGAAGGGCTCAGTAGAGCTCTGGGAGACAAATCCATGCCTTTGTTCACTGGTGACATGGATGAGCTTTGTCCATCACTGTTTGATGGAGCCAGTTGTGAGTAACTTGATGTCTCTAGAGCATCCATTTTTATCTGCATACCTTCGTGCTCAGGTAACATACCAGCGAGAGCTAAATTGTATCCAGCACGTTTGGCTTCGTGCCAGTGACGAGAGCGAATGTGTGCTTCAAGGGCAGTTTTTGCTTTAAAAAGAGCTCGACAAAAAGGGCACCTACGATGAGCTTGAGCTGGCCCTACTGCTCTAAACTGGCCTTTTCTCTCCCTCGCTCTGGTATTTTGGAACCAGACTTGCACTACTCTCTTCTTTAACCCCACCTCATGAGCAATGTGGTCAAGCATTTTACGTGTGGGATTTGAATCTAATAAATACTTCTGATAAAGGATCTCTAGCTGCTCAGGTGTGATGGTGGTTCTGAGCCGCTTGTCTCTCTGTGGCTCTTCTCCGCTATTTGTGCTGTCGTTCTCTCCTGGGCTAGTGCCAGCTTTCTCCTCTAACTTCCTCTTCAAGGAGTTCATGGTGGAGGTGGGGGTGGACGGAGAGGTGGCAGAGCTGCTGGGAATCTGTGGCATTGCCCCGGAGAGTAGCTGACTTGCGAGCAGAGGATTGCTGGGATCAAACAGCATGAAAGGCATGTCAATTGGACGATCGAGGAATTGAGGGTGGATGAATTGATTTTGCACAGAAAGGAAGTGTAATTGCTGGTGTTCCTGCCAGTGCTCAAAGGAGGGGAAGCCAATTTTGCACTGCTCACACTGGTACTGGATCATCTGTTGTGCCAGTTGTTGTGTGGCAGAGGTCAGGTGCGCATTGAGGCTCAAGTGAGAGCTTTGTGATGAGGCCTGACTTGTCTGAGAGGCTGAGGGACCACACTGCTGCTGTTGCTGAGAGAAGGAAGGAGATGAGTGTTTGATGGGCTTGGACATACTTTGAATTTTCTCTTCTCTTTGAGGTCTATGGTGTTGTGCCTCAGACTGGGGTTGATGCACAATTTCCTGCTTAATAGTGGTTTGGTTTTCTCGTGGATCAGGAGAAATTTCTGGTAACTGCTTGGGCTTCTCATCATAGAGGTTTGAGGTGGTTGCTGGTGATGCCTCCTCTTTCTCAGTAGATGGGAGGTGTGAAAACGCTGAAGTGGAGGGTGGAAGTGGACAGAGACTTGAAGAGGAGGGCATTGGGGTGTGACAGGAAGACCCAGAGGGAGTATAAGATTCGTGGGAAAAGTCCAGTGAATCCTCATTTTGGCTGTCATACTGTCCATCCTCATCTTCATCTTTGTAACACAGCTTCTTTTGGTGTTTTATTAGATCAAATATACGCTGGAAAACCAGACTGCATTTCTTGCACTGGTAGTTCAGATTTGAGGTGCGGATATAGCGGTCATTTGACAATTCTCGTCTTTCACCTTCTTTTCCGCCATCACCCTGGTTTTCATAATTCTTCCTTGCCTTCTGGCGAGCATTTTGGAACCACACAACAATAACACGAGTGGGGAGGTTCAGAAGGTTAGAGAGCTGTTCAAATTCATCATCTTTAGGATAAGCATTGGCATCAAAGAAATCTTGTAGTACTCTTAGCTGGTAGTCAGTAAATCTAGTCCTGGATGATCTCTTGCTTCCATATAAGTCATGTTTCTGTGGTTCAGGGGAAGGAGGTTTAGAGTCAATTTTTGAGTCTTCTAGAGTTGTTGTTGGTGGATTATTGAAATTGTATGGTGAGTCTTTGTTGCGCTGTCGCTCTTTAAATAGGGTGTTTCTGAACCAGTGCTTTATGACTTTTTGTGGCAGCCCTGACTTATCTGCCATCTCTTTAATCTGCTCCTCATTTGGTGAATTGTTGATATCAAAGTACTGTCGCAAGACCCTAAGCTGGTCATCTGTGATTCGTGTCCGTGGCCTCTTGTTTTGCTGCTGCTGTAGCATGGCTGGTGTGAGCTGTTGTTGATAGAGCTGGGCCAGGTCTGAGGCCAGGCTTGGCTCAACAGATGGTAGCTGCGGAGGCAACTGAGTGGGCAAGGACTGGAGAGACATGGACTGCATCATCAGTGGCGAGAAGAGGGGCAAATCCATTGGCATGGGAATTTGTGCCATTGTCACTGGTGGCTGTGGGGGAGGTACAGTCGGAGGTGTGAGTGAGGCAGTGGACACAGGAATATTTGGTGTGGGAGCTCTTTGGGGTGGTGGCGGAGGTGGAGGAGGTGGAGGTGGCGGAGCCGGAGCAGCCTCTGGTGTAGGGGGTCTCAGTGGATAGAGTTTATCATAATGCTCTCTGTATTCCTTGGCGAATCTCTCAAGGGATCGAAATGGAAAGAAAGCCTGGTGGATATGCTCCTGGTGACTCTTCAGAATCAGTATGTTTGAAAACAGCTTGCCACAGGCTTCACATTCCAGTTTCTCTAATCCCTCAATGGGGTCCACCACTCTTGTTATCCCACCTGGACCACTTGATCCTGCAGGTCCAGCTGTCTTTTTCTGAGCTTTCTGTTTATTTTCATTGTACTGTATTACTAACTCAAACCCAAAATTTTCCAGCAGGGCTTTAGTTGCATTTCCTCGAGCATCTGAAGCAATCCTTGGTGGAGGCAAGCCACTATCATGGTTTATGTTTATTGAAATATGCTGAATGTCCTTCTTTTCTTTTGACTTGCTGTCTGTATCTCTGTTAAAATATTCCTCATTTTTTTCAGTTGTGTCCTTCTCTCTTTGTATTTCTCTGTCTTTCTCATTCTGAGAGGAGTGGGTTCTATGCTTTTTTTCAGCCTGCTGGAGGAGAGACGTACTCTGCTGCAGCAATGCCATCTGCCCCTGAGACTGCTGCTGCTGCTGCTGTTGTTGCTGTTGTTGTTGCTGCTGCTGTTGCTGTTGTTGTTGCTGCTGCTGTTGCTGTTGTTGTTGTTGTTGTTGTTGTTGCTGCTGCTGTTGATGTTGCTGCTGAAGGTGGTGGTGCATCAACTGCTGCTGCAAGCAACTCTGCTGGGCCTGCTGGGCTGAGTTCTTTAGATCTTCCAGCAGTGAGGAGGTGGAGGATCCTGCTAGGCCAAGTGCTGAGCTACTGATGTTGATCTCTGGGTTCAGCTGAAATTCTGCTCCAGGGATGTAGAAAGGAAATAGCAACTGCTGCTGTTGGAGGGGGAGAAGTGCATCAGTTGTCATTGGGAAGTGCTGCAGAAGTGCTGGGTTGAACAGCTGTGATTGTAAAAGAGCAGCCTGCTGCTGGAGCTCTTGCTGAAGCTGTGCTTGAGCTTGGGCTTGAGCTTGAGCTAATTGCTGTTGCTGAAGCTGTTGTTGTTGTTGTTGTTGTTGTTGTTGTTGTTGTTGTTGTTGTTGCTGTTGCTGCTGTTGTTGTTGTTGCCCCCTAGCAGTCAGCATGTCAGTAAATTTGGACTTTTTGACTTCATGGTTCTCAGATGGTGAAGAATGGCAGCTCACTGAAGAATTCCCCAGGGTTTCAATGCTATGAGTCTGGCTCATATGGTTTCCTCCAAGACTACTACCAGTTTGAGTCCCAGAAGAACTGTGGTTGGCAGAGCTAGTAGTTGAGTTGCTGGCTGGGCTTGGACTAGATGTTGAAGTGTTGGTGCTGGAGCCTCCGCCACTTAAACCAGTAGCACTTGCAGAGCCAGTAATCCCTCCTGCTGCTTCAAGTTTGGCTGCCCTAGCTTTGGTCTGGTGTAGAACAGAGCGCATGTGGATCTCCAGAGTAGAACTCTGGCTATATGCCACGTTACAAGTGCTGCACTTGAATGGCTTGTTGTCAGGGCTGCTGGTAGGCTCAGGTTGGCCAGTAGTGGACTCCTGAAGAGCCCTTTTCACCTTGTGCAGGTGGGAGACAGAGTTATAGTGAACTAGAAGAATGTTCTTCTGTGTAAAAGACTCTTTGCATACAGTGCACTTGAAAGGACGAGATGGATCCAAGAACTTCTCCATAGTAAAGTTCGGCCCTTTTCTGAATGGCAAAGCACGTTTAGGTTCAGATCCAGAATCTTCCTGCAGTGAGCCAGAGTCACTACCTGTAGGGCTTTGTTTTTCCTCTGGGTCACTTTCATCCCCTTCTTTATCATCTTCTCCCAGAATTCCATGCTCCTCACCAAGGGATGGATCACCCATTACCATTATGTCACCATTCATCAATAAGCCACCATAAAGCTGCTGGATATCAGCTTCACTCAGCTCCAGGTGGCTGGTTTCTAAATGTTTCTTCAAGGCCTGTAGTGTTCTGAAGCTTCGCTGGCAGAGGCAGCACATGGTGGCTGCCCTGATCACATGATACTGTGAATGGAGCTGTAGCTTCTCCACAGTCTTGAAGGCCAGGCTGCACTGGTTACAGCGGTACTTGTAGACATGGCGATCTGAAACAGGCAACTGGGGCCTTTTGTTGTGAACTTCATTGAAGTGCATCTGGAGAGAGTTGGATGACTTGAACACTTGATTACAGCCTTTCTTCCAGCACAGGAATCCTGTGGCATCATCTCTCTCTAATTGTTGATCTTCCAGAGGTGACTTGCGAGCTTCAGCTATTTCTGGAGGCAGTGACACCCCCTTCTCTGCATCAGCATCTGATGCATCTGTGGATGAATAAGCCAAAATAAGAGAGCAATTCATTAGGTGCCTACAAAATTTCCAAATAGGACCTTAAAGCACTCATCGTGATAATACTCTTGGAAAGGCACGGAAAAAATTAAAAGGAAATGACTAATTATAAGGCTTGTGAATACCAACCATCATTCATATTGTCTTGTTGTGAATAAAGGCCTAAGCATGAAAAAGGGCCTTGTTTTTCATTACGCTGTGTGAGAAAAATGTACTGAAACCATTACTGACATCAATTTGTTTGTAAAACACTAAAATACCTGAATGATGATTTGTTATTTCCCGTCTTTGTAATAACTACTGACTTCATATAGCACCAGTGTATGCATACCCAGTTATAAAGTGATACAATTTAGTTCAATCTCGTTTCACGCCAGATTATGCCATGTGAAAATGAACTCATTACAGAATTACAGAACCCATGGTTAAACTACTGTTATTCATTTATGTTTTTAGAGAGATTGTTTTTTGACACTAACCAGCTTGCTTCTTTGTATCTTCAGAGTTAGAGATGACTGTGGCATGAGGGGTGCTCTGGGACTCTCTGTCTGGACTAGGTACAGGTATGAACATGCTTGCTGGCAGTGCTTCAGTTGCTGTTACCTGGAAAAAACAAAGCACAAAGGAATTCTAGTGTGAATAAGCTCACTGAGTGAAAATGTAATTTTATATTTTAGTTTCAAGAATTAAAGGAAAAACTGAGACACAAACAAGAAGATACACAAAGTAGTTACCATCAATAATGCATACTGTAACTGTTACATGTATACATAGCACTGAGGTTAATTGACACTAAACCTAAAACTTAAGACACATTCACAGTCCTCTCACACAGTCCTCATACATTTGCATGCTACTATTTTTATATGAATCACTTGACAAGCACATATGTGCATGTGCATACACACAATCATGACCATACTATTTACTTTGATTGTCATTCTCAGAATATGAAGTTTCCCCTCCTGTGCTTTAGCATGTGCCTATTTAAGATCCGCTGCAGCCAATTAGGATGATGGACCTCATGTCAGAGAGTATCTCAGCTAGCTTAACACTTTATTAAGTGGCACTCATAAAATAGAACTAATGAAAAAACTCTTGAAAAATGAGTACTGTGACAAAGGGGAAAAAGTAGTTACACTATGCCGAGCCATGTTACACTTTTACAGCTAACTTCAGTATTCTCAGTGGTACAGCTGTAAGTGCCAATTAAATGAAGGATTCCATTTAAGAATAATTGCTAAATGAGACTATGTGTTCCTTAACAGTAAAGCAAAAGAAAAACAATTTCATTGCTGATGAGAAGTTATGCATTTTAAATTGGGAAGAAATAAGTTTTTTTTCCTTTTTCCTTTTCTATTTGGAACATTTCAAGGACGAATAAGTATTGATTGAAAAAGTACAGCGAGGAACCCAGGTTCTCCCTGCTCTCGAAAGGTTGGAGTTAATCATGTGTGAACGACAGCAACCTCCGTTTATTCCTGCTGCTCTCCCTCAACTTTACTCCTATTTTCCCCTCAGATAGTCTCTTTTCACACCCAAAACCTGAAACAAAATAACTAATTAACAGTTCCCTATTTAACAATAATAATCGGCTGAAACTGGATGAGCTTGGAAAATGAGGCGCTCGCTTTTTCACCTTCCTTCAATTAACTTCACAAACAGAATAATCAGCTTCACTCTACATGCTGAATTTCAATTCACCCCTCCCCACAGTATCTCTTCTCTTATCCCTTTCCGTTTTACTGCTCAACCTCAATTTTAAGACATTCTTTACCTTTCACTGTTAGCCTAAAGGCCTATAGGTAGTCTTTTCAAGTAATATTAAATAAAGATATCTCATATGAAGGAGACCAAAGGGAAACAAATCTTAAAGAATGCATTCCGGTAAACCTGCCGTCTGTGTCACTTCCACTGTAACTGCAAGGTCCCTGATTCGATTCTGAATGGCGAACTTTATCACGTCTTTACTCTGCTTCTCCCCAGGCTCTCGCCCTGTGCTTCCTCTCAGTCTACACTGTAAATGATCTAATAAAGGGATATTCAAATCAAGGACTGCAAATGCACAATCGTTATTGTACATACAGTATGTAAGCACAATCAATTCATAATGATAAGAAATGTGTTAATAATAGTAAAGGTAAGAGAGTGCAGTGTCAGATCTGTATGGTTGATTCTTTGGTTAATTTACCCTATGTGCCATATGCTTCCTCTAATAGGCATAGTGAGAACACAGCTAAACGTAGCGTCACTGTAGCATGTCATGTAGCCTATAGGCCAGATCCAAAGGGAGCAAAATCATCCTCAAGCAAGAGGAGTAGAACAGTTAACGCTTTCCATCACAAAGTACAGGACTGTATGGTTAGTGTGGTCATAAATTTAGCATTAAAACATCCAGCCATTTCCTCCTTGGTTTTTTAGCTCTCTCTCTCTTCAAAATGAAAAGTGAAAAATGTATGCAACCAGCCAGGAAAGTCACAAAACAAAAAAAAGCAATAATTTACATTACAAAGTGGACTGTTTCTAGACAACTGCTTCATTAGGCGATTAGTGGAAAGAGCAGAGTATCCCAAGGTCACTTTTAATTTGAACCGCCTAATTGGCAAACATCATTCAGTATGGCTATCATCTAGCCAGACTCAGAATTAATGAAGCACAATTATTTTCATTACCCCTATCTTACACAGACAGAAAATTAGACATAGAGTGAGGACTGGAGGAATACGTGTGTGTGTGTGTGTGTGTGTGTGTGTGTGTGTGTGTGTGTGTGTGTGTGTGTATATATATATATATATATATATATATATATATAGCTTCAGTTACATATATATACTGTGCTGTATGTATGTGCAGTATATGAGACAGAGGCATGTGAGACATGGAGTGGAAAGGGAGAATAGGTGTATGAATGGATGAAGAGGGGGAGAGTGAACGCATCATAATGCATGCTTGGCAAGAAATAAAAGTCACCTATTTCAGAATTAATTAGGGTCCTCTCCTTAGACATGTGAACAGCATAAAGTACCTTTCCATCTGCATTCAGCAGTTATAAAAAGGTGCTAGCTTTAATGTGTGTTATATTACCTCTGTTCTATCACGGTCCTCTTGTAGTGGTTCAGTACATTACTACCTCTATAAAAGAAATAAATATTGCAGTCTACCATACTAATGTGCTTGCCATTTACTTTCTAGATGGGGAATGAAGATGGTGAGGCAGCAGACAGAGCAATATTTTACTCGGTGATTGTCCAGCAAGCTATTTAGCCTCACAGGATAGAACAGAACAAAGATTTGCTCAGTGATTTACAAGAAAACAGGGCAAATAAAATTTAATTTCCCCTTGATGAGCATTAAAGGAAGCAAAGAAAGTATTCTCTCTAGGTAGAAAAGGGGTGCACCAGTGCATTGCAGCTGATCGAAAGCTAACTTCAGATCACATGACAAGCTACAAACACTACACATTATGGATCTTATTTCCTGTAAGAGTGGACTTGAACGTTTTTAGAACAGTGTTTTGCTTGAGACTTGATTTTGGCCTGATTTGTAGTGAATAATAACATTTCCATTACTTATACCAGAATTTCTTGAAACAGGGAAACGGTTCATTAAGTTTTGATTAATCTGTGTCACCATTATTTTAAGATATTCATAATGAATGAATGATAGGCTTTGTTTTGACTAGCATCACAGACAAGGCAAGGATGTCAATGTAGTGATAAATGAACTGGGAGCTACGAGACCTGCTCATCTTGAAATGATTAAAAAAAATACAAAAACAGATTATGAGTTCCCCTTCCCAAATGACTGTGATTAGAAGAGAGCTGGAAAAGGGCTCTCTGATGATGGGCACGTTAAGACATTGAGAAGAGGAGAAAAATATGCAACTTAAAAAGGCCCAATCATTTTCAATGAGCCAATGGGATTGCCTGCAGCCATTTCACAATTAACAGCATTCTTTGTGTTTGATAAAGGACTGAATGTTGGTAATTTAGAGGAGACAGGAATGACAATTGTTCTCACAGCTAGGCAGCCACTCCAGGGTAAGGGATTGATTAAGAGCGAGTGACTCTTCTTGGCATTGCTGAATCCTTACACTTGTCCTTGACCTAACCCGCTGCCTGCAAACTGACTGGCCATAATGTGTATGAGTAGCAATTTGTGGGGCCTATGCAGCACAGCTTTGTGGCTGTGGTTTCCTTGCCTCTAACACAACATATGAATGACTGCGTAGATAATGCACAATATGGGACAGAGTGAATAGAGAAATTGGAATTAGAACTTAAATTGGTGCTATGTAGACAATACAGCTTACCCAGGCAGCAAGGCCATCTATTCTGCTTTTCCTCCACTGCATTTCCTGAGTTATAAAAACTTTGGATAATGCATTACCTAAAGTTCTTATGCATGATATTTGCTATAGTTCTGGAAGATGGCTACATACCAATCTAACAAAACACAGGCCAACTTCAGGTTACCTTCAAATATGCAGGTTGGTAAAGAAAAGAATCCAAAAGCATTGATGACTGAGAAATAACAAATATTAAATGGAGTTAACACTTCATCTATCCCAACCCACCCAGTACCCAATGCAGGACTTACTGTGGCAATAAGCTTATCAACACAGTCAGGAGCCACACTGTGGAGGTGTGTGAGGTGGAACTGCAGGTGGATCTTGTTGTTGAGCATGTCCTGGCATAATGGGCAGCGTAGCATGGGCTGGACAGAGTGCTGTGTCATCACGTGCATTCTGAGACGATTTAGGTCCGTGTTGGTGAACTTGCAGTAGGGGCACTGGTACATCTGGGTGAAGGTAGAGACAGGAACAGAGAAAGAGAGAGAGGGGGGAAAACAGATACACAGAGGGTTAATGGGGTGAAACTGGTGCGGTGAGCACAGTGGGCCTGTTTGAAGAGGAGCTGTAGATCAGGCAGAAGACTGGGCCCCCCTTCCCTCAAGCAGGCAGATCCCTCTGATCACAGACAACTGTGTATTACTGAGTACCACTGAGTCTTGGCACCCACTTCAAAGTGCTCTCATATGTCAAATACTATATTGATTTTCCACCTTATACACAATTAGCAGCGAACTGCAGCAGAAAGGTAAAAATAATTTTTAGTAGATATGAAAAAGAAGCCTGCATAATATAAAAAGGGTCAGTGAGATAACTAACCATATAACTAAAAATTTATTTTAATTGAAGTGTAAGTTTCAAGCTTATAATGAGGGCTTGGTAATTGAGATAACCTTAAGCATGAATCCCTTAACTCAAAGAGTTTTAAAAACATGTTTTATGAACATCTGAAGACATCAGTGTTATCAGATTTGTGTGGTTTGTAACTCTTACCTGCTCCGCAGCGCTCTTCTCAGCTGTCCTGGGACGCTTTGAGGAGAGTGGGCTCTCGGAGGCCTCTGACCGTGAAGAGGGCCTTTTGGAGGGGATCGGGGAATCTGACTGGTGCCGTTCCAAGTGGCTGGACACTGCTGAACATGCGCACAGGAATAAAGAGAGGAGAGCAGACATGTCGAGACAAGGTGAGGACTTGGCAGCCTGGGAGCAGGTCAATCAATAACACTGTGGATAAAGAGCTTTGGAATGTCTTTCTTAAATGTGATATAATGACATTTAATGGGAATTGGGCAAAGAAAGTGTTGTTATCTATCCGTATGTCTCCCCATAAAAAATACCACACACTCCTTACTTGTCCTCCCATGCAGGGAAATGCACTGCCAATGTGCTCTGATGGTTTGTCTCTTTTAATGTTGGCTTGTCAGGATATTATACAACATAACAAACCATGAACAGCTAACAAAAATATTAATTTGCCACAGGATGCATTGGGTTTCACACCACCACATATTTTCAGTCCACATAAGTTTGTATACTTGAGACAATGTACATAAACATCTTGTAACCTCATCATACAGTAAGAAGGGTACAGAAATGCCCATCAGTCAAAGACTCAACTTTAAACACAACTTGCTTCTGTAATTACTTTTCTTCAGATACTTCTAACTTGTATAACAGTTAATGGCTATTAATGTTCCACATACACATAATGCTAGAATGTCAGCTAATGTATGTTATTATTATTACTATTGTTCAAGCTATAGTCTTGTGTACATTCTACAGTGACAACATTTTGTTTTACTAGTTGAGTGATCCTGATACTGTAGCACAAGCATACTTAAGAACAAATACAGTTCTGCCCTGCCAAAATTTGTATTCATTTTAAAAGAGCAAACCGGCCATTTTTACGGGAGCAAAAAGCAAAAAATCCAGCTTGGAAAACTCTTTGTTTCCATAAGCAGGGGGATGCCAGTGAAATTTTCTGTTTCACTGGCATTTCTGTAACCAGCTAAGCCTTCTCCAGTGTGTTGTAGTTGGACTGTGACAAAGAGAAAAAGACAACAGTAAGATCTTTTCAAACCCCTGAGTAAATCTCGGTATTTCCTCAAAGCTAGGTTGCATACGACAACAAGCTTTCATTTAACTCGAAGATTTTCATGACATAAAAACATGCCATTGAGCTCAAAGAATGACTAGTCATACCCAAGCAAATACACAGGATGCAGTCATGCTTTGGTGTGCAGTCTGTGGAAATGTAAAAAAGGGCTGCAGTCATTGTGGTATAGCTGCCAATCTTTGGAAAGATTTCCAAGTCACCTATAGAGTTACTTCAGGTGTTTCTCTAGCTCACAAACTGAATCACACTGCTAATCCTTTTAAGGCAAACAACACCACTGTTAACAAAACAGCATGTCTTTTTATTTCCACATCTGCAGTGCAAGGCCTCACAATCCACAGAAGCCACTGCGAACCGCTTTAAAAGTACTCCACTTTATAAAGAAAAAGAGAAACTAGAGGTGGCACACAGAGAGGCATCATAGTTGAGCACTCAGTTAAGCACGGGGTCACAGAGGAGCTAAATCCACATGGAGCCATCATGGGGGAGCTGTAGTAGCACCACACTTTGTCACCAGTGGAAAGAGTTCACTGTGAAACTTAAGGAGGTGTCTTGCCAACCACTAACAAACCCATAAAGAGTTAAATTTGGCCTGATTTGTACAGTCCTAGAAGGGAAAATTGAGAACAGAGGGCATTGATAGGGGAGGGGTGGTTTGGTGGGGGGTCAGGTTAAGCAGGGCTGACCACGCCGCTGCTCCAGACATTAAAATGTCAGCTCCAATCAGGACGAGGGCAGTTGAGCTGATTACCCAGTGGGGGACCTGGCTTTGGACAGAGCAGCCTGCAAGATCTCCCAGAGACACCGGGATCAGCCAGGGAGGCCCCATTAGGGTCCAGTCACAGTCAATCCTATTAAACACATCCGCCAATAAACAAAGGGAATGTTAAACAAAAGGAACCTCCCATTCCCTGACATTAACCTCTCAGTCATGGCACTGTCCTCACCAATTCCTCCTCCTCCTCAACTCCACTTCAGTCTACTCCTACTTCCCCTGAACTCATCTCGAGGAAAACAAGGACAGTCATCTGTTGTCACCTTCACTTTCTTTCTTCCTTCCTTCCTTCCTTCCTTCATCTATCTGTCTACCTACCTACCCACCTACGTACAGATCTCAGTGGTGCAGTATTACCATAAACAACATTTGACTTTTCACCAAAAGCCTCAAGGATACAAGGTAGGGAAGGAACTGTTGTCTAAGTCATGGGACCAGCAATGAGGAAAAGAAAATGAGCCAAACAGTACCCTAAACCCAACAAAATCTGTTAAAAGTATTAGCATCAGACTGCAAAAGTGTTAAGCACCTGCTCTTCAGCGTTAACAAAACCAAAATCTCCACTGCATCACATTTTGCATGGACAGAAAGAAATAGGTATAGCAGCTAATACAACTTCAATAAGTACACTTGCCATTCGTTGGGAATGACTCGAATAAAAAGAAAATTCAACACTCAATTTTCATGTATAAGAACTGAATAAGAACAAGTAACATGTGGGCTTGTGCCACAGCTATAAAGCACATACGTACAGTACAGAAAGTAAACATGGATTAAGTAGACACAAGTATCCTCTCAGCCTCATGATTAAGAGGATAAGCATAATTGATTAAAAGCATATTCCACTTCCACAATTATTCAATAAGCACCAGGTGAAACATGTGGCTGTTTACACTAGGACACTGAAGAGCTACTGTAGAAGGGCCCAAAACGGCCTTCTAGCTCAGGGTGTTTTATGTTTTTGTGTGTGTGAGATAGAGTGAGTGTGTGTGTGTGTGTGTGTGTGTGTGTGTGTGTGTGTGTGTGTGTGTGTGTGTGTGTGTGTGTGTGTGTGTGTGTGTGTGTGTGTGTGTGTGAGAGAAGGACAGATGGAGGGCTGGGGAAGCTTACTCAGACGCAGTCTCTCTCGTCACGGCCAATTTGGACTCCGTAAATCTGATCAATCGCCTTCTCTTAAGAATCCTACACCATGACACCATCACCAGCACCATGACTAATATACAATGTATCCTGTTCTTTCCTTGTCAAGGGTGATGAAAAAACAAACAAAAACGAAACATAGAAAAGCTGTGAATGAAATAGAGATAACAGTTTTTGGTTGTTTTTGGTCATTACGTACAGACTGACATGGCAGATCAGACACTGTTGTAAGAGCAGGTGATCAGAACCAATGACCGATAGATAGATAGATACATACGGACTGTCAAGAAAGACAAGAAAAGGACAGTCCCTAGTGAGATAATGCTATGGATGTGAAACATATCTGAACAACTAGAGGTGAGGTCTAGTTTTACTTTCTGATGTTATTACCTGTGAGGGCAACTGAGAGCAGCACAGAGAAAATAAAATCCCAAAAGGTAGTGAAAATATCTTTCTAAAAAGAATCATACTCTGGCCAAGTAACTCTTGAATTCACGGTTTCAACACGAGGCCCTGTATGACTGTAGTGGAACTTTTAAGAGCTTCCTGAATGCTTTTATAATGCTTTATAAAGACCTAACACTACAGTATATCTCTGTATTAAAACCTCTGTGGCTTGTTAGATTAAGAATACTTGTTCCATTCCCATGTAAGCCTCCACAGAGACGCTCTCTGTCAGTGACCTTAATGTCTGTCTATTACCCTGACCTCTTCTGCCTGGTCATTACACAGAGCCCCCATCAACACCAAACCTCCTCTGACAGATACACAGGGTGGGCTTTTGTTTGAAAGCACAAAAAGCAACGCAAGAGTGTAGAAAAAAACCCCTAAGAGTCAATTAGGTGATTATTAATTCATGCCTCTTTTCCGTAAACCAAAGGCTTTTGCGCTGTTGAGTCCCGTAAGTGAATTGGACTTTGGCACCTTGTCTCACCTCCCATAGCTGGACTGTATTATTCAAGCAGCAAAGGGGCTGTCAGCACACTGCCCCAGTCTCTGGAGCAATCACAGGCTTGTTGTGCTTTTAAGAGGGGGTGGGGGGGAGATGGCTGCTGGACACAGTGACTGACACAGCACAGACTGAATTAACCACAACAGTCATCTGCCATTGAAATCTTCCAGGAGTGAAATCACAGCTGCCATTGAACTGCTTTATCCTTGAGAGAGGTTATCCATATTCTAAGATGTGAGTTACAGTAAACAATATGTAAGGAATTCTTTGGGGGGGAAAATAATCCTGCTGTTTGTGGAGGGGAATTCCCCTCCTACTGACTGACATGGGGTCCTCATCATCTCTGGAGCCTCTGCCCCCTCATTACCACAGTTCCTGTCTCGCCGTGGCAGCTTCAGGCCTCCGATTGTAAAAAAAACAAAACATAACCTATCATCCAGTCTGTCCACGCCAGCAAGGAAGCATAACTTTACTGTTACTTTGCCCAGAACTGCCACAGTCTGCCAATCACTTTAAACTTAAGCTCAGCCCACAGTCAGTGCAAAGGGAAACTCAACGATCCTCTGTGATACACTTTCTGAAAACTGTGTCCTCTGATCCCCAACTTCCTAAAACCTTTCACCTTCACATTGTAGAGGGCTTCTGACGCCCTTCTGTTCCACGCAATGTAAAAAATCCTAGCCTCTATTCCCTCTGCAAGTTGGCCATTAATATGGAGATGATTCAACTCCCCCAGTGCTACAAATCATTCTATTTTAATGCTATGCTAACAATACCTGAATATTGTCTTTTCTTTTTCCCCATTTCTATTCAGATTTTTATTCTACAGCCTGTGCCAGAGCCCACAGCAATAAAGGTCAGTGTTCAATTTCATCTTATATTTCTCAAGTAATTATTCTGCATTGATAAAATAAAAAAATCAAACTGAAGCCTTGAACTAAAAACCTGATATTGAAGCTACATATAAAAGATTTTCCTATTATTTATGAAGTCCAAATCTGCATTTATAGAACAAAAGTTAAAAAGGCAAATCGGATATGAAGAAATTAAGAGCAGATATTAATTAGCAGGAGCATTATTAATCTTCTGGCCCCTGAACAAGAGGATGACATGGCGTTCACCTTTACAGGACACAGCACTGGTGCTAGGCCATTAGACACCCCATGGTAAAACTCATAAACACTGAGCTTTCAGGGAGTTGGCTCACAAACAAGGACAATTTATGGCCTATTATCTTCAAAGACAAAAGGAATTACAATTTGAGGGATGACAAGCACTCAAAGGACGTGATATGAATATGTAAACATTTTCACTGCTCTGTCTCCTGATTTCTCATACTACTTAGGGTTTAAAAGCAGTGAGAAATCACCATGGCACTGAATGTCTCCTGGTTTAGAGTAACAATAACGTAAACTTGAATAATTTGATTGTAACTAACCATAAGCATGCAATTTCCACTTCAACCACAGTTCATATTAAATCTGCATATCTGCACTGTTATATAGAGAACAATCCATAACATTTGGTAAGTCTGTTCCTGAATGAGCAACACCATAAGACAAACAGCACAATCGAGAGCACAATAAAAAATGAACAGACTGCAATGCCACGGTGCTGAGTCTAGGGGATGCTAATCATCATGTTCATTATACAGACTAAATGCAGCATCTACATTGTGCAACACAGCATCTCCTACATGCAACACACCTGAACGTGCACATGTGTAAAGCACATTTATACAAACACACAGGTGGATGTGGAGCCAAAAAACACACACAGGCAGACACATAGATTGTATAAGAAAACCCAGCTGCTCAGTCTTCCTCCAAACAATTTCTCTGGTATAATTTAACTATAAATACTTTGGAACATTTTTTAGCTGGTCCGTGTGAAAACCCATAGAGAAACACAGTACAGGTTTGGAGCATCCTGAAAGTGGTGCAAAGTAATCTGATTCTAGTACAGTCAGGTAAATATGTTAATGTCAATTCAATAATGTTATGTCATAATTTGTTACTATTATAAACTATTTACACTTATTGTGTAAAGTAAATTCTTTAAACCTCACATGATGATCTAAACAACACTTCTGCTGCAGGTGTTCGGTCTAAAATGTATGAAGGTTTAATTGTGATTAAGTCCAATATGTGAGAGGTAAAAGCATTATTTTCGGGCATAATGATGTAGGACAATACCATAACATGCACTTTTTATTTATTTATTTATTTTTACACAGGCACTGTAAAAACAGTGTGCAGCTGCTAATCAAATGCTAAATTGGAACCTGCAAGCCCCAGTCTTATTCTCGGACTGGCTTTAGATATCTTGCATTGAAATATCAAAAAAACACACACATTGCAAATGACTTTGACTGAAATATTAAAAATATTAATATAAATATGTTTGTTCAATTATTATATCATCAAAAGTAAATATTGATTTCTCAGTCAGTAGGTTAAAGATTCACTGACATTCAGAATATATATCATTGTATGTTACATGTTTTCAGTAAGTAGTGTAGTGCTTTTGACTACTTATAAGTCTGTGTGATCTCCACAGGCTTTACTGGTATCAGAATGTTGATGACCCAGGCTAGAAAAAATATCCCCCAACCCCCAGCTCAGTTTCAGAGGACATCCACCTTCTCCGCCTTAGAAACTATTTCTCTCTCCCTCTTCCCCATATCCCTGTAACCCCCCCCAACTTTCAATACAACCTCTCCCATACATTTATGTTAAATATGTCAAATCACATTGTGTCCAAATCTGCAGGTGTATTAACATTTCCTCCTTCCTCCTCTTTATGCTCTCTTAACCTTCCTATCTCCTCTACACTTACCACCCTGCCTTTCTCCTTGCTGCATCCCCATACATTTCTGCTGCATAAATACACCACCTGCTTTAATGAAGGTAAGAATCCCGATCCTATGCAGAAGATCTTTTCCTTTTACCAGTGCTGTCTCGGCTAGGTGAAGGAGATGCGAGGAGAGACGAAAGAGGCTCATGACTATCCATTCATGCATATTTCATACCTAGCATTAAAAATGACCCTTTGAATTACTAATCATAGAGGATGATTAACTTGCAGCTACGCTAACACAGACATCATTGTCCAAATACATTAAGATTTTAGCATTTCACATATAATTACTTTTACTCCTAATTTGTATTTTCCTCTCTCAGGATATATACTTATTGTAATAGTTATTATAATACACTGCATAACCACAAAAAGTGGCACCACGTAATACCTGCAGTGTTGGGAGCATGTGACATTTACATATGTCTGAATGCCTGTACATGTACATATATATGTATTATCTTTGAGATAAATAAAATAAACAACAGAATAATGAAGGCATCTTTCAAGAGATGACATGCTGAATACATATGCATTTTACAAAGGCTTGTGATGTACCTCTAAATGATTTTAATGAATACTGAGGAGCTGTGGAACACGAAAGAGAAAATAAGATTGACAGTGGCTTTAAAAAGGAGGAAGCCTTTTTTCTGTGTTCACTAATGCTGTCTGTCTGACAGTGACTGTCATTTGTAAAGGAACAATGTTGTGCTCTGTTCCAACAGCTACATGACAACGATGAGAAGAAATACTTCAGTAGTTCTAATGATGGACCTCAGAAACAGCTCAGCCTCAGACAGTGGGAGACTGGGCACCTTTCAGATAAATAACAGGTTTGCCAAGATGCTCATACACAATATTCTATCAGGCACGCCATCTGTGTGCCTACTGTACAAACAGTTTCAGACAATCACCAGCCCAAACAAGTGCTCCTCTGTTTACCAAATGCATTGTGAGGTCTTCCTCGCTTTTTTCCCTACAAGTTTTCTGCACTTGCTTTGAATGGGCATTGTATTCATCAATCGCAAAAAAGTTTGACGTACAAAAAGGGACCCTTCCATTAAACTACAGCTGTCTACTTTTCGCTGACAACACAGCGTTGCACCCACCACCCCAACCTACCCACCCACCTTTTCACTGACATCAAACAGAACCTCAGACCTGGTTCCCTAATGCACATGCTATTTTTAACTAAGCGTTTCTAATAAGCTGCTGGGAAGCTGTAAATTTTTCATATGCAAGCACATATTTCCTTTGTGAAAACACAGAAACACACTTATTTGGTGATTAGCGACTGACAGAGGGGAGGAAAGGAACTGAATATGCTTGTATCAAATTGCATGCCTTTCAAAAAGGAGGAATCCTAATGCGAGGAGTCGTCTTCCTGTGCACCACAGGTATGAGTGAATTATTAATCGGCCAGCTCATTTTAATGCTTTTTAAAGTGCTTTATTTTGATGTGCTAAAACATACTTTTAGCCATATTCAGTCAGGCATGCATATCATTATTTCTTCCATCAAAGAAGAGTGTCGCCCTTTCAAAGAGCACAAACAACTCAGCCTCATTTAAAATAGAAGTTCGAATATCAAAGACATTTTACAAAGGCTGGGCTTCAAACACTGTGATGAAGTTTCCCCCCCCCCCCCGCTACACTTTATAAAAAACCTAGGTATGCAGAAGGTCTGAATTGTTTTCCAGCTTTTAACCTGACTAGTGTAAATCAAAACATCCCGCAGTAACACAGGAAGTTAGACAAGTGAGAAGCATCTATCCAGGCCTGTTACTGTTCAGTGTCATCATTATCAGAAATCTCTTCTATTGAATAAGAGATGTCCTAACTGCCAACGTTGTTTTTCTAACACAGGCATACAAAGTAAATTGTGCATAAGAAAGACAAATGAAACTATATTTCATTTACACTGACATTTCAAAAATCTGAATACAATCAGTAAACAAACACTGTCTATATATAATTAGACGCAGTGATGCACATAGCAAGTCTTAGACCATGTTTCATTCATGTTGAGGAGACAGCACAGTGCGAAAGGCGGCCATACAGTGTCTGTGTTTAAAGTACTGGAGAGCAAGTATCAACATCTTTCACACATCTGACAATCAATGGACTTTGACTACTGGCTCCAGTATCAATATTATTAAATTGGAAGCTATATTAGTTCTACTTTTAATACTAGTTTACTTTGCAAAAACTGTTTTAGTACTTCTACTATCATCAATGTTGTCATCTTTCATTGTAAACAGTCCCTCTGTTAAAACAATGTAGGGCCTTCCAGACAGACCCCAATCATACCAAGGTTTAGGATTTGAGGTTTAGAACTTTTCATATTTCACCATGTGTTGTAGTTATTGTCCTAACAGGCCCAACAAACAGAAAAAGAAAATCCACACGTGCATCCTTCAATGAAGAGTTGAAAATGGATCAATGCTGCACCATTCAAACAGGAAAAATCCCATAATTTGAAAACATTTGTAAGATTACAAATCTGCAATGCTTCCAAAAATGCTCAAAATGCTTTTATTTTTTTTATAGGAACTGCAGCTTGCCCTTGAGAGATTGCTTAGGCCTAAAGCTCCTCCCCCTTACCCTAAGCCCAACCCCCTGCGTAGGTTTCACCAACTACACCTGTCAATAAAGAGGTGCACAGAGTAAAAAAAAACAACAACATCCTGATCTGATTACATTAAACACAGGTAAATGTTGTTTGTGTTCCTGTGAGTGTGCACCAAAGTTGAGAAGGTGACAGAGCTATCACATGTGTGTTCACACAGGCCCCTCTCTTCACATCAGCTATTGAGCAAAGACAAAACATGGGTCACATGTCACCTGAACATATTACCTAAATTGACAGTTTATCACAACTGTATCTGATGGGATTTAATGCCTGGAAACCTGCAGCCTTTGAAAGCTAACAGTGGATTTAGGGAGTTTTTAATATTTAAAAAAAAAAGTTAAATTTAAGTAGACAAAAGGCCTGTTGTTCAGCACATTTCAGGTGCAGGCCCACATGTTCCCCGTGAATAGTATTCCCTAAATGTGTGTGGTGTAAATATTGGCCTTACCTGTCCCTTTGGTGAGCTCCTTCTCCCCCCCACTTTCTCTGTCTTTGGTTTGGTCCTCCTGGTCTGTGGTGGTCTCACTAGCAGCCTCCACATCCTCACTCAGCTCTCCTGAAGGGGGAGGGAGGACGGGATATGTAAATTACCACGCCATCAGAATTGGTGGAAGCACTTAAAGGGACGGCAGCGTTTTTTTCTATAGGAGCTTGCAACAATTACATATGCTGACACACAGTTGCAAGGCTAGCAGACAAAGAGGGCAGAATCTGCTTTCTGTCCTGTGCAGTCTGATCAGCACTGTGAAATTTATTTTGACAAGATTTATAAAATAAGAGTCAAATTATAGGGCATGATGAAGGCAAATATTTTATTTTCTAAAATTATTATTATGGTATTTGTAGTGTATACTGTATTGAAAGCTAATTTATTATATTTCTCCATGTATTCAAAACCGTGACACAAATGTTTTTCTCTGTTCAATGTGGACCAAAAAAACTGTGGAAAAAAGCACACACGTGGTCTGAAGTGGGCAGATGGAAAAATAATTGTGTGAGCAGTATCCTGCAAGAGAAAGACCTTATCCTAGACAAACCCCCATTCTTTTTCTCACACACACAAACACACACATACATTACTGTCCCTGCTGCAGTCTGCTAGGTTACTTACCAATACAAGCCTCATGTCACTTCTTCTATCCAACTATTGCACAAAAAAAAAAAATCATAAATATTTAAAACTTTCAGAGCCAGAATTCATTTTATTTTCATGTCAAGTCAAAGGCAGAAATCCCCTGTAACCACCTTAAAAGCCTCAGCTCAATATATCAGGCTATTTAGGAACATCGAAGTCCAAACAATGGATATCCGATAACGCCATTTGTAAGTAACACACAGAGGAAAAGATAGCAAAAACAGATAATAAAAAGGGCATCAATCTTGTTTATTTCCCTCCAGTGCCCCCTGAACATCCCCTTTGCCTGTTAAGTTTGTTTAAAAGTAGTGGGACTTGCATGCAATCGCATTGATTTGACAACAGTAAACTAGGCCGCAGTCAATACACTCTATCAGTTATTACACAAGTCAGCTAATTCTCAGCAAATGTACTTAAATGCTCTTTTGAAAATGCATTCATGCTCAGGTCTCTACTCTATGAGCTATTGATATATTGACAATGCTACAACAGCTACTGAAATATCCTGTTCAAGTATTCAGCCCTGCAGTCATCACACATCCAATCTTAGCTCACCACATGACTACCCACAGCCAAAACCACTTTTATGATGTTACATTATCCCCAACACTCACTGTTTATCCTGTCAGTTATAAAACATTGCATACACTGTATATAGAGGTTGACAACGTGTTCTCAAACTCTGGTATGTGTCATTATCACAGATACACTTTGAATTACATCTCTGAACCACATGGCTATTCTCACAGTCCCTTTCCTGATGACAGCTCTTGCTCGTGGATAGAATGACAAACATCTTACTTTTTTCTCCTGAAAGGGTAAATAGAGGTGCAAATACAGTACGTCATGCTTATAAATGAAAAACACATTAAAGAAAATTCTGTTTTTTTATTTGACTTTTTATTTTCTGCTGTGTATGGGAAAGAAAATATTTTTCTCTGTAGGCTTAAAAAAGTTGGATATTTAACAGTATCTAGAACATATGTTGCTATTTATATGGCAATATAAAACAGTGTTGCTGGTAAAGGTTGACTAAATACTAAAGCTACAAAATCATAGGAGGTGTTTATTACCATAACACAAGTTGAATTATTCTAAACAACTTCATGTATACATAGGGGGTTATTTGGTTTAAAAAAAAATCTATGGAAAAACTGTATTACTGACAGGACACAAGCAATTTCTTCCATTTCCTGCTTGCTGATACAAATGCTGTAGGAAACAGCGGTCTGAGCACAGTGATTGGTGTGGGGATTGGGTTGTTACACATTATTGCTAAAAGCTGATCCTGTGATCCAATGATCCTGTGTTTAAATAAAGATATTTAAAAGGGATGACTAGCTCCTAGTAAAACAGCATATTTAAGTGTTCCCTGGATCCCACACACATGAATACATTTTATTCTTTTATTTTTAACCATGTTTCTATTATGTTTCCAAGGCAACCCATGAATTCCATCCAGTGCAGTCCATCCCATGCTGGTGAGGCGGATCTTAAACATTCCCAGAAAACCAGAGATCTCCTGCCGAGTCCTAAAATCCCATCTAACTCCTGCCTGCATAAATCTCCACAACTCCACGAGAATTAGGATACTGTAGAGCTGCATAGGTGCTCAGATTACAAAATAATCCCCAGGTAAATTTTTTCACCTTTAAAAAAATGGGGCAAGGTGTCATTTCTTAGCCATGTGACACTTGTAGTGAGACTAATTCCCCACCTACACATTAATACATACTTTGTGCTTAAACATAACTCTGTTAGGCAGCCAACATTCTAATGCTATTCAGCTTTCCTGTTCACACCCCCAACTTCCTGCGCACATACTGTACATGCTCACATGTGCGCTGATGTTTTTTTTTTCCTTGTGTTTTCAATGTGTCTTTATTTAGATGTTTAATTGATGTATATGACACTTTTAGCACTCTCAACACAGAGCCCTGTACACAATTTATGCAGAAATGCAGACATTTAATTCCAGGAGCAGTGTTACATCTTTTAAGTGGCAAATGGCTTTGCCTATTCCTCTTCTCATCTCCAACGGTATTACAGAATGATTAAAGCCAGGGCAACCATAATTAATGAAAGGTCATGAGTGGCCTAAGAGTAGGATGCAAATGGAAGAGACACTAACTGTAGCCATAGATTAACTCTGAAAATAAATGAGAAGAAACACTCAAAGCTATGGCAGCAGGCCATTTCTAACCCAAATCTGAGAGATGTAAGGGACAATAGCCTGAAGGTTGTCTTCTAATTAATTGTCTTCATTAACCATCCTAATACAATGATATGAAACAGTTCCATTAATCTAATCATGCAAGCTGAATAAGCCCATTGCCGACATAGAGATTACACTCATTTGTTCTGAACATATAAATATCAGCTTTGCTCTGCCAGTCACTCATTGGGGACAGTCCATAGTCTCTCTGTTCCAGCATCTCGCAGACAGACACGCACAGATGTACGCACACACTCACATACCATACAGGCGCTTAGCAAGTCTTCCCCTCTTGTGTTTTGCCAGTGAGTGCAGAGGCTTAATCAGACCCATAGGTGTCACTCTATACAAGCTGGGAGAGAGCAACTTACTCACACACATTAATGAGGTGCGGGGGGAAGGGGCCGAGCAGCAACAGACAGAAACACACGGGGAAGGGGAAAAGGGAAGAAATATGTGGAGATGACAAAAGCAGATGCTATGCAAGACGCGTCCGGTGAAGATGAGACTCTGAAAACGGCAAGATTACCTTCAGATGAGAGAGAGCGGCCTTCCTTTCCCCTGAAGAGCAGTGATTACACTAATGCTAATCAGACTGACAAGCACAAACGGCCTAATAAATAATTGATGGTAACCACTGCACTTTCCAGTATTCCTTCCCAGACTGTAGAGAAGAGCAGCAGCAAGTAATAATAGTCACTCTAGATATCTTTCACTAGGTCAGGCTCCTCCTCCATCCTCGGCCTCAGCAGAATACACTGCTATGATGATAACTGCCTTTCTTAAAGTACAGAATCACAGTCCTACCTGAGAATGGCTCCAGTGTTCTTCAAACGGCAGTGACAGCCTTTTCTTTTTTGTTGCATATAAAGTAGTTCAGTCAACAGCACTGTCTTGTCTATCTCTCTTGGTTTTCGTAAGTCCTGGAGAACCAGCGCAGGGGCTGAGATGAGCTTGTCCCTCTCCCCGGCACTCGAGTACTGGAAGCGAGGGTTGAGCTCTGCTTCTCTCTGGGCTCTTGTGTGGAGCTGTGTGTCTAAGCTCTCATTACTCTCATTATGATTATTGAGGCTGTTGTTATCATTTTAACCAGGTGTCACAGGACCGCACTGTAATCAGAGGTGTGTGCTCCCCCCCCCCGCTTGATCCAAGGCCGGACAGCTTCCTTTTCTTTAACGCTGCACTGTCGGATAAAAAGCAATCTTATTTCACACTTCACAGACTCTATCTTTCTCCCCTACTTTTTCTTTTAAAAAATCCCCCTCTTGCTCCCCTCCATCATCCCTTGCACCCCTTCCTTATATCAAAGTTGGCCTGACTCTGGACTACAGGGTGCAAAATGAAAGTGACAGGAGGGTACCATGGGACAATGAGACACAGGACCCATGCCGAGGGCTTTCATGCATTGTCCGCTCCTCATATCAGCACCTCTGCGCCCCATACGCAAGACCCCCCTTTTAAAGCACAACACACAGGAAAACACTCCCACCCCTCATAACCCCCCTCCGACCGACACACTCACAGAAGCTCCCTCCTTGCATCCTCACAAGCTACCTCTCATAAAACCACAACAGAGCAAAACATGCCCACAATCTAGCCAGAGACAAGAGGGGCTTTTGCTTATGAACAACCAATAAACCACAACATGGTATTATCAGTGACCATACTGGTGCACTACAAAGCATTGCTGAGTTAAAATGTGGAAACGTGGACAGTAATATTTAAAATGAAAGTGTAATAAAATACACATTGCTATACATCAGAATCAATGTAGCAAAATGTCCACAAAATGCACCAAACACTAGATGCCACACACACACACACACACACACACACACACACACAGGTGTATTTGTCTCTGTACTCTTCTTTTCTCACTCATGCTCTCACTCCCTCTCTCCCACACACTTTCACATTTTGAAAGGAAAGAAGAGCAAGCTACCTCAGCACTGTTGGTCGGAGTTACGTGTTAGATTCCTGACCTGTCTATGGGGGGACTCGCTGGCCTCTCCCTGCTGGCCCTGCTGTGACCTCAGGATCTAAATGTGAATGAATACTTTGTGTCTCCATGGGGCTGAGGGCAAGAGGAGGGAGGATGGGAGGCAGGGGGTAGCAGAGGAAGGAGGAGGTGGTGCAGGAGATGGAGTGGGGGCTACACAGTTGGGCAGCTAATAACTAAAAAAACTTTAAACGGCAAGTTAATCACAAACAGCAGTGATAGCTCACACTGCCTTAGAACAATATCGCAGCGCCCCCTCCTCCATCGCTCTACTGGTCTCCCAGTGGTGCCTGCTCATCAAACCAGCCCCATAGGTCTTCAACACAACACTTAATTTGATCCCCCTTGCCTTTCAAAGTCACTGGCTTTTTTTAAAGGACACTCAGTGCAGTCTGGTCACAAAGAGTTACACATATAAGTCATGTTTTTCAACAGAATTCTTTAACATGAAATTACATTTATACACACTTAATGTGAGTTGGCTTTTTTGTGCTCCTGATACTTAGTAAGTTAGGAACTGTCACTGAGCACCAAGTAAAGCATTATCTCACGGGAAATGATACTAATTAGAAATACTTCTCGTGGTAATGGCATGTTTAGATACATTACAAATAAAGTGAGTGCTGCTCTAGTTCTTTTCTCTTTGTGTTTTACTTGAGTGATGAAAGAGGAGGATCTAGGTTAATGTGGCTACACAGGGAGTGAGCATTCAGGGACTGCTCACTCCTCTGCCCCAGCTGACACACACACACACACACACACACACACACACACACACCAATCTGTGACTTCCTTGAATGTTCAAGATGATGGCCAGTCACTAACACATATTACGTCCACAATGGAAGATGCAGGCTGTACTTTTCCCTGCTGGGGTGGTGAGCTAAAAGCCTGGATAGGGGGCAAAAACATCACTGGGCAGTACTCTTCCATCTACTCTGCCTGAGGGACATTGTCCTGTACAAAGAGTCACTCTGCCTCTCTGCCACCCCCCGTCATGCATTTATGCTTGTCGTCTTCCATCGCTGCCTCCTCTTAAATCAACCTCCTTTTATTAATGCATCTTTTTCTTTTTCTTCCAGCTCACACTACAATGCCTTCACCTATATGGGGCTATTCAAAGGGACCAAACAGAATTGGGGTGGGTTGACTGAGTGTGGGGGTGGCTGAAGAGGTGGGTGGGTGGGGGGGACACTGTCATGAAGGGCAATCACATCAACTCTGAAATATTCACCAGTGGGTTGGAAAATGCGATGGTACAGTTATGACAGACGAACAGGCGACTCCCCCCCACTGTAGCCCTCAGTCCCCCGCCCCTCTCTCCATCAGGGCGGAAGCATGGTGGACACTCTGAATATGTATAACCCGGAAAAAGTATTGATTTTTCATTTGGCAAAAAAGGGACACAAAAATCACATAACCTGAAACTGTCACAGCTCTTTTGTTCATAGCTCATCTCTCCTGATGTTTGGCTTTTGCCACAAACTCTCTTTAATTACCAGGTACAGCGAGCTTCAGAGCCCTTCTCCACAGAGACACAGCCACATACAGCCTGCTGGGCTTAACAAGACAGCCCACATCTATTATATATGACATACACCCAGTAGCTTTTGTTTCATATCTGACTAATAAGCGGACTGAATATGACTATAACCACAGTTTGTTTTGTTATTATCCACAAGATATAGTGCAAAAAGCTTTCTTGAAGAAAACCTTGAAAATTGAAAATATAGCATGCCACATTAAAAATATCATGTTCATATTAAAAACTAAAGCTTGATAGCCCAAGCATTTATTTGATGCGCTTTTCTGAAGCGGTTCTGCTTAACATGAAATTCTATTATCGATCCCAGTTTTCCCAGGTAACTGGCAGGTGCTTGTATGTTTGTCTGAGTGTGCACACTTGTGTATGGTGTGTGTCCATTAACAGGTACTTATCTGTTTATCTCTCCTTTTAGGCACTGCAGACCAGTACAGTGGACTGTCTGAAAAAGATCTGTGCCTGTCGATTTATCGAATACAACATTTGCATATCTTTGTAGTGCATCCATCTGCCTGTGGACTATTCTGTGGAGGTATTAGCTCAGAAAATCAATGTTGCCATGGTTGGATGTATGTAGCGGCTACCTCGGCGCGTGTTAGGAGTCCGTCTCACAGCTCCCACATGGGTCCTATTTACATGAGTCCTGCCGGCAGAGGCTTTCCTGCCGGTCCTTCAATCTTTGTAAACTTAAAAGTACACAAACACATTTCTCAGCATGCCCCTCCAGAGTGGGCTGGTTTGCCATCCTCCTCGATGGTCATCCTGCCCTCCCTGTCTCCATCCACAGCCCAGGGCCTAACCGGCTGTTTGTTTATGAAAGCGTACGCCCAGATAAAACAGAATCTGACAAGGTTATGAATACCAATTTTGCTAATCAATTTTATTTAAAATATAAAATATAGGGTATCATTGATGTGTGTTTGCTCTCTAAAGTTTAACGGCCTGCTAAGTTCAGATGTTTCAGGATAGTTGAGAGGAGAGGTGGAGGATGGTGGGCTGGTGTTTGATCTTATTTATTTATTACACTTATTTTTATATATTACATCATACAACTGTATAGACATACATGGATACAGCTTGTAGAGGGACCTTACTATGGATATATATCTTTCTAGTCGAGACTGCAGTGGCTACACTGGGCAACTTTTCTTCTAACAACCACCCTGGCTGGTTGCTCATAGCTAATTGCTAAAGAAATCCAATGATTACACTGCACAGGCACTTTAAAACATCCATGGGAGTGCTACCACTTATTGAAAAAAAGAAAAACTCCTGCTACCTCTCTACATTCAGTTTCTAATACAAATCAAACACAGGGAGCTTTCTTTCACCATTTGTCTTTCTTTCTGTTCCTCTTTGCATAGCCCATCCATTACTTTCACATGAAATATGAAAAGGCAATATCCTCTCTGTGTTTGTACTGAAGCGTAATGCGATTGTGTTGTCATTTATAGGAAATAATCGCAAACCTCTCTTTCATTTTCCAGTTCAAATAACCATGAAAAATTAGCCTTCAATGTCAGGGAGGACAACAAAGGGATGCACACAGACTATTGCTTCACCACCGCGCTTGACATTTCTTCTTAATAGGAAAACGGGTGGCTGTTTCTATCTTTCTTTTTCAATCTTTTTCTGTTTCTAACCTAATTTTTTCCCTAATTAAAAAGTTCTGCACTCAGATCTTTGTAAATCTTTCGTGAGCCTGTACACAGTGTGGAGGGTCTATATGTGAGGAAGGTTAGCACCCCTACCCCTTTCTGCTAATGTCTACTGTTGGAAGGAGATGTCGCCAGACAACCACTACGGGGCCTAGGTCGCCGTGACTACTGTCCAGCAGCCTGATAGATAAATAATTCAAGAGCTATCAGACTCCCTGGCAGCAGAGCAGTCCCAAAAACACACACTTAGGACACAGCTTGTAAAGGCCTTCCTAACTGATCAGCATTTAGCCCTTACAAATGATGTACAACCTGATGTCTGTACAAGACCCCACACAATTAGCCTTGGCAGTAGTCAGAGGATCCTTTTAATTTAGAGAAATCTTTATTTTCAGTGTGAGCAGCAAAGTAATGATAATTGCTTTCTGTATTACGGCCATTAAAGGCTTAATAGGGAGGTTGTTTTCCACTGTAATTATGTACAAAATAATCAACCAACTTTGCAGTGCAATTATTGGAGATGCATTTAACCAAGTTTATGTTTAGCTCGCAACAAGGTATAGAGAAAGTGAACAAAACTGAATATCAATACTCCAAGGTTTAAAACCTTAATATTATATTAGCTGGTGAACAAAAATAGTAGCACAGATCACCTTTATTGCTAGTTTATAAGCCTCTGATCTATCAATATATGTATACTTATCATGGAAGATATGCCAATATCTGAGTGAGGTTATGTCTCATTCCAAACTGAAATCTAAAAAGACATTTACTCAGAGTCACATATTTTTACATTTCCCAAAAAGGCTGGCACTAAAATGCTACTGAAAAGCTACAAACCCTTAACGACACAGACACTACCAGCACAGGCCAGAGGTTTTAAAGCCTCTCTCTTTAAGACTGTTGTCCTCTTTTTCAAGTGACTACTTGTCAATCTTTGGATAGGTCAAATTAAAAATATATTTAAAACTAGATAACAAAATCATTACTAAATGTCTATTCAAATGCAGTGTTATGACTCTTATGGTTTTCCTAACATAATACCTGTGCATTCTTTTAAAACTGGATTTCATCTGGCACTATGGCTTGTGAAGCATATAATGAAATTTCCTCTCAAAAGGCTAATGAAAAAGACTCATCTCATGTAATTAGCCGCTCCTTTATTCACTTCTTGTAATGTTTTAATTTATTATCACATAATTCTAGCAGCATCATTTATTTATTTGATTATGCACGCACCTTACAGCCTTAATTACAAAATAGACTTGGATCCCGATGATGAGATGCAATGGACCAACTCAACCATCATTTGAACTAGTTATCCTTCTAATCTCAGTGGAATATCCAGCATGTATTAATATGAGCCCAATCAGTATGCCAAATTTCTTTAGGCTTTCAATTTTATCTTCAAAAATTCAAATATACCTATATGACAGTAGACAGAGCAGGCATAAACAGTTCACCCTGCATGATTGCTGTAAGGTTTATTTAAATGGCTAGTCCTACCACCTCCCTTCTCAACATTTCTCTCTTTCTAACCACAGTTTGTGTTGATAATTAGTAGATCTGTATAGCTTTGTTATTTTATAACAAAGCTATACAGTTTAAAGGTGTGTGCTTGTGGATTACACATATGTAAGCAAACTTTGGTGTTGTCTGATTCTCCATGAACATGTTGTAATACTGTGAAAGTGGGCTGAAAGCTCCTAGAGGGGTGGAGCTGTGCTGCCCGCTGTGCTGCTCTCCAGAGAAAGAAACTTGTAGTGATTACAGTCAAACACTGCTACTCAGTTATCTATGGCTCAGCCACAGGAGAGGGAGAGGAAGAGACAAGCAAAGGAAAAAATGACGATGATGATGAACTGATGATGTGGCTAAAACATGGGCCAGCTTTTCTAAAATGACCAAAATGACAAATAAGGCCAATACTTTTCTTGTAACATTTACCACATGCTAAAAAAGGATATATATGTATATATACCTCTCTCAACATAATAATAATAAATATAAATTTTGTAAATTGAAGGAAAGTAAGAATTAAAGGGATAGGAGTACATAAGTTTTACTTCTTCCTACTCCTTTTCACACATGTGATAGAAGTATGTTAACACAGGAAAGAAGGGTACTCTGTTTGCTGCTCATGTAGTTTTTTTCTCCTATGTTTTTAAACATGGTTTTATTTTATTTTTTTATATACTTTCTCTTGCATGTTTGAAATAAAGATTTCAATTCAATTTCAAGGAAAAGAAAAAAGAAAACCCATGACACCCCAGTAGCAATCACTTAGGCCAAAAACCCTTTAGGATGAGCACCATGACCGTCTGATGTCCACTACAAGACAACCGTTTGCAACATTCTTCCCAAACACTGTCAAGAGCAGCTCTGTAAGGGAAGAGGTATTATTAAAAAGACATTTCAAATGCCCTTGGATTCTGAAGTGGCGGCCAATTAAATGTCTTTGCAGCATCCATTTTGTGCCAAGTGAACAGGTATGAGTAGGAGGGGGAGGGGAAAGATTTGATGGCAGCCGGGAGGAAGAGGGGAGAGCTCGCTGGCAGGTAGGTGTGGTACCTGATTGGCCCATCAGCAGACTCCACTGAAAAGATTTTTCATTTATGCACATTACATCACATCATATAATTCATCTTGCTGTTATGTTAATGGTCTAAAAATCACATTTGCAGCATTTGTAAAATGCAAGGATTTTCTACCCACCTCCTCCTCAGTTTAGTGCTGACTGTGCATGTAGGCATGGAAATGAGCAGGTCAGTCAGAGTTGTGGAGTCCCTAGCCTCTCTAAGGCATGGCAAGGGACTAACAACCCATGCCCTACGGAGTCCAAGCCTGCTGCTAAATTGGTGATGTCCCCATCCCGCGTTTCTATTGTATGCAGGGCCGTGGTTGTTAGTGTTGCTGTTGTTTTTATAATGGGTGCTGTTATTGTCCTTGCTGTAGAAGACTCTTCTCACTCATTAGCCAGAGGTTGGCGAGTTAGGGGTGAGAGCCCAGTAAGGTAAAAAATTAATTATTCATCTTAGTGGTTGGTGTTTGGGTGCTTGGGTGCTGCTGTGGGGCCTAAAGCTGGGACTCTAACTAGCAGAGGTCTGCCTCTGGAGGACTGCTGGAATAAACAATTGAAAAAATGTTATGCCGTGGGTGTCAGCTTCCAGGAGAAAGCAAACCCTAATCACCAAACTAATCATTAAAACAAGCTGCCTACTACTAATAATATGTCTCTCTGTGGATTCATGGTTCTTCCACTGTGTACTGATCCAACATCCTAAAGCTCCATCATGTCCTCAGTCTAGATCCTGCTTCTGGCTCATGAATGGGCCCAGATACCCCCCCCCCCCTCCATTCAGCCATGTCCTCTGTTGGCTCCAGCCAGGACCAGTGGCCTCCTGAGAAGGCTGTGATAAGAATTCATTTCTTCCTATTATGTGCTCTTGTCCACTGCCTCAGTTCATCAGTTCAGTGCAACCAAGTCAATGAAAGGGCCTGTAATGAAGCAATCAGATGCAGCCTGGTTCTCTGGGCCCGGCACTCCAATCCCGGCTCCCAGAGCCTAGCTCCCAGTGCAGGGTGTGTGTTGGGGTGGGGGTGGTGGCGAGGGGAAAATGGACACAGTCTGCACAGAGGCATTAATTCAAGACCTTGCCTTTCATAGACTGGAGTATAAGCTGTTCTCACATGTGCTTCACACCAGGTCTGCTGTCTCCTGTGGGTTCAGAGAATCATCCAGTTTTAGAGAGCCCCATTAGTTTAACCAGGCTTTAACACTGCCACTAAACCAACCAGTCAGGCATCTGTGGGATTCTGTGTTCAGGTGACCAGTTACAGTGGTTTGAGCTCTCTCCCTCTATGCTGCATCTAACCTTTTCACTCCATTGTCTCCACTGCCATCCCCTCTCTACTGCCTCCACCTCTTGCATCTCGTCAACATGTGGAAACTATTATGGGGAGTTTGGGAGAGGAATGTATGTGTTGAATCTTAATCGGTGCCTTAAAGTAGAGGATTCTTGTTCTCCTTTGTCTTGTAATACGGTGAAAGTTTCATTTCAAATTAAAAAGCGCCCTTTTGATCTACCTAATATTGTTTTCTCTCCCTTCAGGGGCTGGAAATGGTCGACATTATCTTTGATCAGCCTCCCTGCCTTATCCTCTCTTATACACACACATATACAGAACAAACACACATGGTTGAAGTATTTTATGGTCTGTGTTATGGAGTGGTCAGGGTTCAATGCTAGGGTGCCAAGGTCCAAAAAATATAAACAGCACAACAATGATGCTTACAAGTCACTAACAGACCTAATGCAGAGAAACTTTGACTCTGTCTCACTTAAAAACGTAAGGGGTTGCCCGAATTCCATATTTCCCCTTCATCCACTCCATCTGTATCTCCTTTTCCACCCTCCACAGTTCACCTGCTGCCAGCTCTGGCAGAAAGACCCTGCGGCTGGATTCTACCTGACAAGAGCTCCTTAACAAGCAGCAGTCATTAACCTCAGGAGCAGGCAGCTGCCATGTGATGTAGTGCACTCGGCCTGCTGCAGAAGGGCCCTATTGATCCAAGACATACTTGGTGCCTTCCTGGATGTTTATAATCAATATGCAAATGGACCGCGGCATTGATTCAATATTAATTTTCAATTAGGGAATTCTCAGGGGGTCCTGGGGGGTCAATACAGAACCATTCAGAGCAAAGGTTTGAGCAAGTTGCAGGCATTGACGTTCCTCTACCCAAGACAACTTACTTACTGTTTATTTAGCCTGCCCTGCTGTAAGTCCCGATTAAGGCTTCAGATAATAGGCAGAGAGACAGATGGGCCTTTCTGCACTTCTGCAACACCCATTGCATAAACTGGAGTTAGGTCTAAAGGGCTTGTCCCAACTAATAAGTCATCATCTCACACTTTGTTCTGTTTCTTATTTTGTTAAGTCTGGTAAGGTAGGAAAACTTAAAGTATTAAAATTAACTTTTCATTAACTTATTTGTCTTTACATGTTGGTAACAGCTCTCCTGTACAAAGTCAAAAACAAGTGATAAATATATGAATGCATGCATTATACATGCCTACATGCAGACACACTATTGTTCTCACATTTATGTGTGACTTATTAAAAATACAACAAAATTAACACAAATGATGCTTGTGCGTTACAAGGCTAAACAAACACATTTTTCAGACAAGCTTCCATAATTAATTGAAACCAACTGCAGCCGCCATGTAATGCTCAATGAGTGAAAAGCATTTACTGTAAATGGGTAGAGGAAGGCATGGAGGGTAGGGCCTGACAAGCAGCATGACTGTCATTTACTTAACACACTATTGTTTCCACAGTCAGACATACAGTTTCACACCAACTGTCACACTATCCTTGCTCATTTGTTCCTGAATAATAACCATGCACTAAAATGCAGAAAACCCTGTTTTATTTACATCATATGAAGATAAGATGAATGGACATGTTGAGGAATGAATGAGGTAGTGAATTCCAGGTAAAACAATTCTTAATTTAAAACATAAAAACAATGGTTTTGATTTATAAGCATGCTATTATTCATGTACAGACAGTGTGTCTATCAGAGAGAGTTGTGGTTTGTTACTTGGCTCTGACTCTCTGGCTTGCTCACTGTTGCAAGTGTCAAGACAATCAGGCTTTTGTGGCTATGGACACGCACTATAGACATATTCTTCACCACATAAATTACACAGCACGTAACATGCATAACTAGAGGTGTAATAATTACAAGGTTCTGGGGTTATTGGCCAACAAACGTGTTTGTCATATTACAGTCATCTGTGCTATTGGTTCATTTTTTATTGAGGACATCTGAAACCTCACTCTAATTCTGTACCTCTGCGTCTGCAGTACAGATAGATTCAGAGACGAAGAGGAAGGAGGAGATGGAGATTTAGAAGACAGAGAAAGATGAAGGATCCTTACAAAAGCAAAAAAAACGTTTCTACAAGCTTGAATCCCCACAGAAAGGAACAAGATGAACTGGATTATGTTAGAATATGAAGCTGTGCCGACTTACTGACCCTACAGCTTCAAGGCAGAGCCAACAAACGATGTTGTGTCACTTTAGTATAATTTTAAATGTCTAATATGAATATGTATTTTCAATTTGTTTGATAACATGTGCAATCAATTCACAATATATTTTTCTCTATGGTGACTGTGAATAGACTGGGCCAGAGTGCTGCCTTATAGCCATGGTAACTCACAGAGCAGTAAAGAGGCAGCATGAGAAAATTGCTAAGAGTATAAAAGAGATAACCTGGTTGGACTATTCGCTTTCCTGTAGATGCACTGCCTGAGGTAATTGGTTTAGGGATAACATTAATTACCACATTGCTCATTAATGGATGAAGCCTTTATTGGTTCCATTGATCAGCAGGACCTGTTAGCCATCATCCTAAGCAATGGTGGATGTAACAAGCTTACATATTGGCATATCAATTAATGCAATCAATTCCTGTCCAGCAGTTGCCATTCCCCCTGTCCACCCCACCCACTCCAATCACCCCTTCTTACTCCTCTATCATGTAGGGCCGGGACAAAAGACCCATGCCAAACCAAAGTTTATTAAGAGATTTCCTAATTGTTCCTTAATTTAAGGTCATTGCACACTAGACTGATTGAGGTGACGTTAGGGTGCCGTGGCAAAACAATACTCTGATTGGCCACTAGTAAGAGTAGTCCAAGGGATTACAGGGCCTGAAATTACACACGGGAGGTGCAACATAGAAGCCACACACTACTGAGAGAAAGAAAGTTTCACCGTTCTGACACACATGCTGTAACAACTGTAATATGATATTCTAACTGTACTTAAGCCCTTTTCTTTCAAAAGTTTAGTTGTTTTTTTAAGCAAAGAAATGTGCATTCTATCAATATACACATGTAACGAATTGCTCCTCAAGTACATCGTAAAACATTACAGACTTGTTATTATATTAGAAGACGATCTTAAAGTGATAGCAGAATCCAATTTAGAGATTTGATATGCAGTATTTGATGTGCAGTAGTGGGTCAACCCTTTCCTTTACATTGGCATCACAAGTTGTGCCTTTAACTTTATTCTACTCAGGATAAAATGCCTGCTTGGTTTCAAACTTCCTGTTTTATGTAAGATCAATGTGCCTTTTAGGGAGTCATTGATTACAATGTGGAATCCTCCCTGCGTCACGAATTCTCCAAAAAGGGCAACTGACTTCAAATTCAGGGCTGGTGTGCAGTGGTATAACGTGGTGAAATGGGTAGAACATCAGGAAAGAATGAGGGAGCAGGGTGTGATAACTGAGAGCACACCATGACAAAGTGGAGGGATTTACCATTGGGCCCGCAGCACTTCATTTGCTTAATAACAGATCATTCTATAAGAAAGTGGCTGCTCTGAGGAGGATATCACCCAACGAGGATGTCTCACTTGCAGAAATCCTATTTGAAGACAACACCTTTTGAGCGCTCATCCTCCTCCACGCCTAAGACGATCAACGCGCATGACAGGCCCCATTAATATGACGCCCCGTGTAACCTTGCTCTTTCTCCCTCTCTTCCAACAGGAACAAAACTGATAGCCAAGAAGGAGGGGCATTATGTTCTGACTGAGCATGTAACGGGAGGGATGGTGTTCGTTTTGAAAAGATGTCTTACATATCCTCCTCTGAGCCACCTGGAGCCACCTTTTAAAGGAGGCGAGAGAAGTACGTGGAACATGGAACGGGGTGGGAGGTGCGTTTGTGTGGAATCATGTTGGAGCCAACATTGCCCTCTGTGATGAACATACCCAGGAGTCTATCACAGAAAAATGCATAGGGTTTTGAGTCCTATCTGACGCAATCTTTATTACATCTATAATTCCCTGACCAAAAGGTATCCCACTACATTACATTTCAGAGAAAACAGACAACAATAACCTGACTTAAGCAGTCATACAAAGACAGCACACCTGAATCCTTGGTTCACATATTAAAGCCTAAATTCTTGTCCTACCTTGTTTAAGTACATATTTTATTGTAGCTACAATTAATTCCTAAATACACTATGTGGAACAGGCCTCTGGTGATTGCCACTGCAATTCTGTGAAGGTCACTGAGAGTGAGAGGAGACAACATGTTTGTCGGATGGTGTTATGTGTCGTGTTAGAGACCAGGCGCCAGGCAGTTAGTCGGACACCCCTTGCACATTCCATGCGGGACCTCCTGAAGGCCCCTGTCCCCTGAGCAACGCACAAGTGGGCTGAGCAATTAACAATTTCATGCTGATTGCCTGAAGCATGTTTTGCTATGCCATAAAGATAATAGCATGAAGGGTGCAGCAGCAGCAGCAGCAGCAGCAGCCCCCACTCACCCTCCTCCGGTGTTCCTCTATTGCTTCCATCTCTCAATTCTCTCCTGTGCAGTTCACATGTTGGAATGGTGCTCTGCCTGCTTGCTTCATTAAAGACACTCTCCCTGCTTAGAGAGCGCATTTAAAAAAAAAATATATATAAAGATGACTCCCTGAAGAGTAAACAGGGATGATTATTAAAGGGAAGGAGAAAACTAGAGTCTTGGTCTCCCACTGGCTTCTTGATTTGAAAGTCTAATTTGGAAACTGCACACAACAGGCGTGCAGGTAGACAAAACAAACAGGTTCTATTTCCCCAGACAAAGGGAGCATGCTCAGAGTGGCTGCTGGTGACAGTCCTCATCTTCCTTATTCTCTCCCCCACCATGGCATGACAGCAATCCACTCTGACCATGGAGCTCACCGCTGTGCAACAGGAAAATCTGTGCACCACTAAACCTGCTATTCCTCTACAGAGCAGAGTATTTATGAGTGCAAAACACTGCAAGAACATGGCACCGAACATGGGACTTCCCACGTGCGCGCGTGTGTGTGTGTGTGTGTGTGTGTGTGTGTGTGTGTGTGTGTGTGTGTGTGTGTGTGTGTGTGTGTGTGTGTGTGTGTGTGTGTGTGTGTGTGTGTGAAGCTACACTGGCAAATCTGAATTATCTTTATGTTACAATTGTAAATACCTATTTGTCTAGCAAATACCAGGCAGTTTTAAGGCCTTGAAAATCATTTTGTGTATTTTACTTACTAATGTGTGGGCAACTGACTGTAGCACATTGTCCTAACCAGGTTGAGCTCACATTAACCATATAGTATAAAGCTTCCCCCTGTGTAACAGGGGGAAACTTTCTGTAACTTCAGTTTACTTTTGTCAGTAGTATCATTGTGGCAAATGGCCCCGGAACACAGTGTGCATTTCATTTTCGGAATATATTATAAGTTAAGAATGGGAAGTCATTTTTTAAAATTAAAATACACTTGAAGAATGACCGACTCCATTCAGTTTGACATTCTCAGTATTCAGACGGCCACATTATTAACAATATACCCCCATTGTCATTGTTTTTACTATGTGAAAACAAATCCAAAAGACATAAGGAGTAGCTGTGGACAAAGGGTTGCGGCACCAGCCCCCTCAGCCCCTCTGGCCCACCCTCTCTGACCCCCCAACCTCACCCTCCCACCTCACCTCCCAGGCTTTTGGTTGCCCTTCCACCCCCCGGCTGTGTGTGAAAGTCCAGCTGGCGCACTGACAGTCTCGACACCGCAGCTGAACATAGCTGCATTACAGGCCCCATATTGTTTATGATATGGAGCCTGTCATTAATTTGCATTCTTAAGTGGCACACACACACACACTTACCATGCGATAAGGAGAAACATGTTTTTGCGTTAATTTATACGATACAATGTCACACCCCCAACCCCAGACACACCAACAACACACACACACTTATAAATTGCAGTCACATCCCCCTGCTAGAAGGGGATGATAATTGTGGACGGCCAATAAATTACTGCTGCCTCCACATCAATTATAAGCATCACGTCTGGCAATGAGGAAAATGAGATCTTGTGACAAATTTCATGAGGCTTGGCTGCCCAGCAGCCTTTCTTAACATGCTACAGATAGCAATCCCTTATCTAGCCTCTGTAATGGGGAGCTACGGATAGAGAGATGGAGCTGCAGCCATTTAATTAAAAAGCTGGGGGTAGGGGGTGGAGAGGTGTAATTCATTGAAAAGGCACAGGAAGGAGACAAAGCCTTTGTCTCCAATACATATTTTGCTCAATATTGTCACTCATCAAAGGCCAAGCTTGTATCTCCTCTGACAGCAATTCTGGAGATTTTTTCCTGTCTTTGTGCTCACCCCTCCACTATTTTTTTCTCTGTTTCTCTCCCTCTTCTTTCCTTGTTTTTTATATTTCCCAGGAGTCCCCTGTTTTCTCCACTGGGACAGCTACAGCGTTTTTTTTTTACGAATGACTGCGGTGGACAGACAGTGGCACTGAATGAAATGGCCCCTGCACCTAATTGTATTCCCACCTGGGGAAGGCAGGCAAGGGCGGAGGCTTCAAGAGCACAGCAATGAGGATTTATGGCAGATAGGGAGACGGCAAAATAAAACACCAAAAGGGATGGCTCTTAAATCTCATTCCCAGTGCAATATTCAATGTAGTTGCAATCGGGTGTGCTGATAGAGCATTGAAAAAACGACCGCTGTGTTCAAATTATGGTTGTACTCTCTACTAATATTTAACATCATTAGAAAATCATTAGAAAACCATCATAAAACCTGGGATTATGACCAGAGCATTAAACACAATGATTATTCAGTGTGTTCCTTCTCCGCTTTGCCTTGGAAATGAGATTTGCTCTGCTGCGGCTATGTAGGGGAAAAGTAAGAATATTTTTCATAATTACTGTAACATTTGAAAAACATTGGCTTGCATGAATTACTATACCATTATGCAGTTGTGTTTGTCTGCCCAAAAGCAAAGTTTCCAATGAGGCTTTGCATGGGATATCGTTAATGCATTTTCATGGGGGCATCAGCAGGAAGAATGCCAATATTTTACTAAACCTTAACCTTACACAACTTTACCAGTCATGTGGGTAGCAGAGACAAACTGACTGATAGCATGCATATAAAAATGAAATGTAAAATATAAAGATATTTATTTTTTCTTGCATATTTGGCTGCATATTTGGCGGCAGTGTGTGTCAACACCATGATCAGAGTACAGCGTCAAAGGTGGTGGGACATGAGAGGGACAGCAACAGCTGTGGTGTGGTGAAACCACAAACCATTAACTAAACTTTAGTAATGGATTACCTTTGAGGAAAATGTGTAAAAAAACTAACAAAAAAGAAATCTAGCAAATCTGTTTTTAAGACTGCAAGTAACAGTGTGTATATTTTCTACTGTACTCTGATGTTCTACTCTACTTGAAGAAAGGGAGGGCCAATAGTGTCAGAGTTGAGTCTTTACTTTTTGGGATTTCTCGGCAGCCCCATTATCAAGAGCAGCCATCAGCACAAAGATAAAAGATCCTAATGGAGCTGGCCCTGGTGGAGATGAAAGGTGCAGAGATGGCACACTGTTATGAATCTCTAATGCAGCCCATGTTTCTAAGGTAATGACTGACTCTCAGGGCCCTTTCACAGGCCTCCCTGCTTAGGGCCCAGGTGATAAAGGTCTCCTGTTCCTTTTCACCAAGTAGTAAAGCAGTAATCCCATGGCCCTTGCTCTCATTGGTTCTGGAAACCATCCTGAGAAGGTACAAAAAGTTTATTTTACTATAGATATTTCTTTGATTTAGTCAATGGATTGACAAAATGAGCTCAAAACAGTGGCATGGTTGAAAATAATACTCATTGTCATCACTGAATTTGACTTATGGTCTACAGCTCCTCAAATGAATGATAGTCACTGTGATAGTGATGATGTGGCAGATGGCACCATTTTGGTGAAGCTACTGCATGTTCAAAATAAACATATTTCTTTGTTTTAACACAGAAGACAGTAAATCTTTTCATACTTTCACATGCTGAAGTATGCTTGTTTTACAGTAGGTGAAGAATATGAACAACATTCTTTTTGGGTGAGCAGAGGGCTAATGTAAGAGCAATCCCTTGTCAAGCTTTTCAGAGTAATTGAACTGACACTTATGAGAACCAATGATCTTTTGAATGCATTACTTGGCAGATATTCTGCCTTTTGTCCGTTAAACTTTGCCAGCAAAAAACGATGCCCTTTGAACAACAGGGACATACACACAGTGAGAGAAAGAGCAAGTCTCCTCTCCAGTCCCTTTCACAGAACCTAATGGATTGTGAGCACTTAATGCATTAATCAATCAATATCTCTCACTGTACATCAACAACGCGACCAAGTTATGAATGACCTTTGTAACAAAAAAAGGACACTTTAATGCACACAAGATTGCTCCTAGGTTAGTAACTTGGGCCCATTTTTCATCACGCATGATTACACCTTCACAAGGCACAGGGCCATTAACAGTGCACTAAATATACTGTTGTTAGTTGTTATACAATTTGCAAATGGATTTGCTGGAGGTAGTGAAAGACTGAAAGCTAGGTTCTACTACAGAGAGGCCTCATTTCTTCAATTATCATTTTATGATAGCTTGAAAATAAGTTTATTTTCATTACTACAAGTCATTCATTGCACGTTTACAAGACCTTGTGACAAGATCGTGAACTCACGGAGCAATCAATTTTAATAATTTCCCATTAAATGACTGGATTTTTTAAAACTGATAACAAGAATATATGAATATAAAGATTCTCTTCTCGGGGCAAAAAAGTGGACTACAAACAAAGCATAAAAAGAATGCCTTTCCTTCTCTATCTTTATCTTTTTAATAGTGTGGGTAACATAGCAGGACAGGAAGGACTGAGGATGGTGATTGTGGGATAATACAGGACAGGAAGAGAGCAAGGTTGAGGTAATCATGATGGGGGGCATGTTTCTGAGTCCCTTCCTGAGCACTGGTGGAGCGTGGAAGTGAAGCGTGGAGACAGAGTGGAACGGACAGGACCTGACTGCAGAGATCCAGAGAAAAGAAGTGCCCAGAACAAGAGCACAAACTAATGCTATTGTGGTCAATGCACAATGGGTCCTGCAAAGTGACTGCAGAGAGGCCTTAAACAAAGAAGGTATTGCCATTCGCTCTCCCCCCCAATTAGATTCTTTCCCCCAGTTTAACATGACAAAAACAGAGCCCATTTTTCCTAATTCTGGCTGCCATACTGGTCCCTGTGCCACCTTAAATCGAGTAAGCATCAGAGTGCTGGCCTGTCTGTTAGACTGACAACGACTTGTGACATGGATTCAAACACATCCACTGTGTTCTCCATTCTACATCTCACACAGAAATATATGCCCCATCTCAGCTTTCCCAAGTGCTTGAAATATTCAGCATCTACATGAGAGGAACTCATTTCCAGAGAAACCCCAGTCAACAGGCATTGCTACAGTTAATCATTTTCAGGTTTTTACAGATTTTTACTGAAAAATAACTGGCTTTTTTTTTTCTTAAAGGAACAGACAGATTTTATGTGCCCATGCAACCAAACATTGATGTGTTTTCTGCAGCAAGAAGACACTGTTCACTGCAGATTACAGTAAACAAGGTCCTTTTGAGACAATCACAGCACAGTCTTTTCTTCTGGTAATAGACAATGAGACAAATGGGGTAAAAACACAAATGAGCTGATGATTATGTGTCAGAGTCCCTCAAAGTCATTTAAAAACAATTAACAGTTAAACTACAGTACAGTATTTGTACTGCAGATTAGATTTTTTTATCCACATTTCAAATTAACATAATGTGGTTGTAAAGAAATACATACCAAAAATAATGAGCTCTTGGCATAGCGTGCTTATGTTTTAATAGTTATAATTTGTGACAAAGTGTTGAAAAATGCTAGCAAGGCTAAATAAGAAATATATAAGTGTACCTATTATGCTTTTCCATATTTTATGACTTATCTACAATGTTGGATGTTCATGTTAAACATGGCCAAAGCTTCAAATAATGAGGTTAAAGTATTTAAAAGATATCCCTGTGAGCAAAAACCTCAGATTTCCTGCTGTTCTGAACGCTCTGTTTTGAACAGCTTTTTCTCCCAATGGCTCCGTTCTATGACATGGAGCTAGACGGAGCCGATATTCCATATATGGTTATTTGTTCTGCACAGCTATGCTTAGCCTGTCTGTACCACTCAGCAACAGCCTGGTAACATGCTTCAGGTCTTGGCCAATAACAGTGACAGTGGGCTTTGGGGGGGGGGATTAAAGAGACAGGAGCATCTACAGCTTGTTTCAGACAGAGACTGAAATGAAAGTCTACATGAGGAGCCAGTATAAGACAGAAAATATTTTTTTTGAACTTTGAATCGTGCAAAGCTGACATACAGGAGTCACAGAACAACAATATAGGGCTGGAAAAGCAGTATAATAAGTCTCCTTTAAGACATTTATGACATGAATACTACTTGCAGTTAAATTCATACTTTGATTACAACAAATAACATGTAATTATTGTATACATTTAAATCGCATAAAATTAATATGTAACTGCTTAACATTTCACACATCTCTCCTTGCATACATGGGTAATGATTTTCGTTGCTGCATTTAGGATTAATGATTCATCAACAACTATAAGCAACTAACTCCATAGTGAAGCTTATGTTCTTTGGAAACTGTTGTTGCCCTATCTCACAAATTCAGATTATATACCTATTATAGTATTTCTGAACAAACATCAATATACTCCTTTACAAATGTCTAGTCAAGTGCATACATATCATTACATTATTATATCTTAAAAAACAAAACCATTTGCCTCCTGAGTGGAAACTGGAAAATCTTTTTATAGCAGCACTTGGTCTAACATAGCTGCCTAATGCAAAAAAAGGACCAGAAATTGCATGTCCTCCCCTCTCGACTGTGCAGCGCAGCTGAATTGACTCGATATGCTCTCCTGTATGCTCACTGAGCAAGCACCATGAAAATTGACCTTTGCTTGCTTTCTAAACAGTGGAGTATTCATCTTAATGCTTCAAATTGGCCAGGGTGGGTTTTTCTGCCGTTTCCAACATATTTGCCTTATTGCTATATACACATTATGTTTGCATTTTTGTAGAAAATAATAATTAAGAGATCTACACATGAACATGCAAAAAAGTATAACAGTTAAAGCCATAAAATCCTTGTAAATTGCAACAAGGGTTTAGAAATCGTCATAAAAATGATTAAATATGCAATAACCATTATGAAGACAATGTGCAAATAGACACAGGATTTTCACTTGAACAGCTACTCTTTGCTTATTATGTAAACAAAAAGAAACTTTTGACCTTACTACAAGTAATCTGCTCTTTTTCCTGTACTTGTTTTCAGTGTTAGTAAAATAAGTGCTGTGTAGTCTGTCACACGTGCAAACCTTTATTTCTTTATTATCCATGTGTGATTCAGAGGACGCATGTCTTGTCAAACAGACAGTTCAACGGGGATTAAGTAATTAAACAATATTCCTAGTACATAAAAATTCCACGTTGGTATTTGAAAGGGATTGATTATTGTTCCAAACCTCAGATTCAACAACAAAAATGTTTTTGGTAACTGTTAAAAGTCCTATTGTTGGACTAAAACTCATTTACAATGTAAACGCCAGGGTCCTCATTTATTTTCCTTTACTTAAATATCGTCCGTCACTATGCTCATCCAAGCTCCTTTTCTCCAAATGGACAGTGGGAAGAACATATCCACAGCCAACTTATAAAACAGCAGCGCCAGAGCATCATTTCCAGCCAGACAAAGACAGACTGTGAGAGATAAGCCATCAATTGGACCAGGATGGACACCATAAATCTGAATGAGTCAAACAGTAAGAATGTCCAAGATTGTCACAAAACAAATACTATTTTGTCTGGGACGTTACCAGGCAGCTGATCACATCTGGTTAAATGGAGTCGGACTGTGGACGGGACTCCCTCAAAATAGAGACCTTCTTTTGTTTAACAAATAGTGCCCTCACAGGATCACTGCTGGTCAGTCAGTAGCCACCACACACCAAGAGACGCTGTTATTTGTGCTCTGCTCATCAACCACAGTGTTCTTCACAACACTTATGCAGATAACCACTGTCTTACTGTGTGTCAAGTTTACGGATGACTCTCTGGAAGAAGGTGGACCCAGGCCCCAAACATAAAGGTGCTTAGAAATCAATGGCAGCCTACTGTGACCTACGCTGGGGATATCACAATCGAAGTGGAGTGAGAATTTCTGTCTGTTGCCGATACCCAGCAACTTAGGGTCAAGGGGGACAATATTAGTGGAAACTTGACAAATTCAGAACAATTCCCAGTATCCATCTGTTCCCTCTAATGTCACACAGTACCCTCACCAACATACAGTAGGGCCTCCCTCCCACTCATATTATGGTGTTTTTCCACCAAACTCATCCATTTCTCTTCATCCACCCTCCTCTCACCGTCCTCAGGTGGCGTGTAGTGTACTGTCAAGCACAGCGTGAATCAATGACTGGTGCTCACGCCCACAGGTAAAGGTTAGAAAGGTTCACTATTGAATTATTTCTGCACTTCTCTCATTGCTGCCATCTGCCTGGCTGCTTTTAGTTGATGTGGTAGAGGCACTGGAGGGGACTCTTTTTGCTAAAGCACTCAAAACATGGACGCGTGTGTGTTTTGTGTGTATCCTGCATATGTATGTATGGATGTTTTCTTCAAATGAGAAAAACACAACATGCATTCGCACAATAGGCAACATACGTGTGTGTACTTCCACACACACACACACACACACACACACACACACACACACACCTACACTTACGCGCACTCTGTTCACTACTCGTGACTATCTAGTGGAGAGTGGATAATGAATCACAACATCTGTGCTTTCAGCCAGTCTTTGTTTCATCTGCCTTTATTCTAATGGAGCCTTCGGAGTGTGAGGGCAGCATGCTGCTGGATAGGGCATCCTTCACTCTCTGGTTTTTTGTTTTGCTGTCAGCGAGGCCGATCATCTCTGCTGGACCCAGGGTGAACTCATCCATAGCACAGATCATGCCCTTTGATCCACCAGCTCTCTCTGGGGGGCACAAACAGCCTTATTAAAAATGGCTAAATAAAACTTTCCTAGCCTCGACTCGATAGTTCCCAAACTTTACCCCTGCTTCATCTCTGATGCTGCCTATGGTCAAATTGAGCTGCCTAATTCTGACAGCGAGAAGCACTCTTCACCCAATACCAAAACATAGTAACAAATGAAGCAATCTAAGTGTTTAACAATTTATTGGTTCAAGTTCCAAGACTACCTGGCATACACTTGCACTACAATCAATATCATAGATGAGACCATGCTGGATGTAAGATGATAATGTGTGCCTTAGGGGAAAGTTCACGAAAGGAGCATTCAGAAAACTTATGAAAACATAATAATAATAATAGTACATATTACCACTTAAGAAAATCCAAACTTTGGCAACACGTACATTGTAGTAAATGTTGACAAAGTCCAAAGTGGGTTTGATAATGAGGGACAGACCCTACTGTCTCTAATTGTAAGCACATTAAAAGAGTCAGTGGAGTCATGTTAGTTACATTAACTGTAGTAAAGTATTTGTCCAAGTAATTGTTGAAAAACCCCTGCATCATATTCTCTAACAAGAAAGTCAGCCTCTTATGCATTGAACAAGTACTTCTGACTGCAGAAAGAATCTTTTGGGCACAGAAACCAAACTATACACATTAGTCCTACGTTCTATCAAACACGTTTCATATAAAATCACTTATTCAAGAGTAGAAACTATCTCAGGCCTCTCCATCTTAAATTGACTTGTTTCTCCTCCATCTCGTGTACCTGTACAGCAGTGACATGACTGCTGCTATAATTAAACCCATCACAACCATAATGTCTTTGTCACCTAATCTATTCTCTCCTCCACTGTCTGTCTGTCTGTAACCACAGACTTCCCACCCTCAGCTCTGACTGACAGGCCCTGTGGAGCTGTGGTCACTCCGCATGAGGGACATGAGGGGCAGCAGGACTTCTGCATTACTGCCTTGCCCTCCCTCCTCCCTCCTCTTGAGCCTGTGATCCAGCACCTCACACCAAACGATCGCCACCTCTGCTCCAATATCCAGCAGCAAAGCCTCTAGGCCTGAAAATAGAACTCATTAACACGTTTCGTAAGTACAAATGAGATGACTGTCTCCTGATGGACTGTCTATCTTTTGGATCAGCTTTCAAGGAGAGTGTCTGGTAATGACAAGAGAGAGGAAAACCAATATTATAATGTGCTGCCTGTCTCCTCTGAAAATGGGCTTGATGACAGGGAGAGCCTCTCGCACCCACGCACGGCCTGATTCTCAGTGCGGACACCTATGTGCGTGCTCATTTATGGGTATGTGAGTTTGCAAAATGAATTCTGGTGCATACTTACACCCACATGACACAACTCACAGTGAAATCACACACAGTGCATACAACATACAGGGCACACAGCATGAGCAAAACTCAAATACAGCATTAAAAAGGTTTATGTCCTGATCTTGAGAGGCTATTCCTTCTGTTGTTTTAGCATGACTCAACATGTCCTCATTGAATTTATCACTTTTGTTATTGTCTCTATCTTTCTGTATACAGACACTCATCTTTGACATTTTTGCTGCCTCTGTTCTCCTCTAAGCCAGATCTATTGGACAGGCTGGCACACCAGGACCTAGACTTTACCCACCTCCCAGCCTGGGGGCAAAGCTAGCCAGTATTTACAGAACGAGGGTTCAGTCGGGAGAGGTAGTAAACATCTGGTCACAAGACATTTTTATTCACAGCCTATCCCAGAATAGAGTGGTGGCTTTCTGGTCAATTTGCTATTACTGTTTGAGCTAGCAGAGGAATTCATACCAAGCCTGTCCATAAAGAAGGGGGCACAGGTAAAGAAAAGACTTGCTTGTGTTAGTTAGAGCAGCAAAGTCATATGAATGCTGATACACAACTGGAAAATCTATAAAGCCGTCATTTTGGCTTTTTTAATAAATGTCTAGTCTTTTGTAATATTTTCAAAATGAAAAGTAATGCATTTATGAATTTCCTGGCACGTTCTGCGGACAGCAAACAATTTCCTATGCTGCCTCTATGCCCTTTGGACAGGGATTAGAAGGCAGGCGACTGACGGAGGCCTGACTGAGCTGTGGGCCCTCTGGGGCCCTACTCATCCAGGCCTGCACAGTCCTCATTCTCATATCCACTCTGCATCACCAGGGCAATAACAGCCTTTATTAAAAGCGCATTGCAACAGTGTCTGTCTATACAACTTACTTTCAGATTGGCCATAATGTGGCATGTAGAAAGGGTCTAGTGGTTAGGGGCTACAATATCCTGTTTCTGGAAAGGTTTACTTTGCATTTTAACAAGCATGAATAAAGGAGGACATTCCAGAAATGGCTACCGTCTGTTTTGCTCTTGCCTGTGGGGAGCAAAAGCTCAGACTAGGGCCCTTGCATGCCATCAGAGCGTGGCCTGGCTCACCTCTGATTTGACCTGGCTTTAACAGCTTTAACTTAGCCACTGGACATGTAGATAGCTAAAGTATGATAACAGGGGATAGTAAAGCCCTGTTAATATATTGCAAGAAAAGCAAAGGATGAAAACAAAAAGATGAAGGCATGATTCAGCTGAATGCATATTAGATATTAAGTATAGTCATTTTGTTTCTGTTTTTGTGTATTTTCACCAAGTACTGTTGTGTCTGTTATGTATGTCACCTGTTATGTGTTGCATCATTTTGACAGAGTGGATTTTGTCTGCCATTGTTGAATCTCAATATGAGCCGCAAGGTGTTGCAAACCCTAAAATATGAATGACTTTTCTCGATTTGCTTTATTAGTGCATTTTTCCATGTCACAGACAATTTTCCAGCTTTTTCAGAGCATCTTAAGAATTATGCATGAAGCAGAAATGGGGAGGGAGGCATGTGGGGAGGGCAGAGAAATGCCTCTGTTGTCAGGACAGGCCTTACTATTAGGTGTGTGACCCTGAAAGCGCACCCCTTTTAGCTAAAAAAGCAATGGATCTCATATTGGATACCAGCATTATGCAGCAATTTGTATGCATCCTTTCATCTCATTTCCATTTAATAATGCACACAGATTGCCTGCCCAGTTTCTCAAACTGGTCATTAAAAGTAACGCTGATCTTAACTGGAGGCTTAAGTTCCACTTACAAGCCCTCACGGTGTGGTGGATGAAACAACTGCAGAGGCAAAGTAAGATAACCCCTCCCCAAACCAGGCTTCGCCGTTGAATACCCAGGCCTCTATGTCTACACAGACGGGAGACAATGACTGGTGGCTGCCCAGGCGGCCCCAGCCTTCTCCTTCCCAGCCTCATAGACTCACAGACAGGGATTTCCTCCTGCGATGAGAGCCAAGCCGTCACAGCCCAGCGATCAAGGGCCTGCCATCTGTGACTGAAGCAGATTTACAGCAGGAGCTAATCCACACTGTCAGCCACGTTTGTTCTCCATCTCTGCCTCCTCCGTACACATACATATAAACACACTAGTACACCACCACTGACAAATACTAATATTTTACCCTTATAAAATGTTCTCTCCTGCATTTCTCTCCCTCTCTCTCTCGCACACACCCAACAAAGCAAATATTTCTTGCAGAAGGGCCCTTCAGTGAAATTTAACTTTGCCCTTTTTAAAAGGCATGATCTCATTCTGTACTATGCTCAAAAAATATCTTTAGTCGATTAAATGTTAAGAAATGAGAAACCTCAATGTGTCATTGAGTTATATGCCCTGGTGAACATCATTCATACGAAATAGGGTCATCATACGCTAAAGTGTCGCACAAGCGCTCACACGCAAGCTTCCCAAACTTGTTTCCCCCACTTCTTTTGCATCTGTTCCTCACCATTTTCTCCATATTGGTCTCTCTCATGCACATACACCCCAATGCTTTATGTTGACAGCAGTCACCATTAACCCCTACATTTGACATCAACATGACACTAGGTTTTACCTTTTCTCTGTAAACAGTAAACCTAAAATATATTTTGTCCCCATGCTGTCAAACCAACTGTCCTCACAAATGAATGCTTAACGGAGGTTTTAACATTTCTCGTCACATTCATGACTCTCTTTTCCATTTTTTGGGTCTACCTGCCACCTGGTAATGAACTGCTAGCCTTAACCCTGGAGGCTAGCACTGGTTCAGAGAGTGTACTGGTTCAAGTCAGTGTTTAAGCTTTAATCCGTGATTTCTGCACACAGGCCAGTTGTGTGATGCTGGGGTCCCCCTGAGGCCCCCTTTGTTTCCCCACAGATAAAGGGTTAAAGAAGACAAATGGAGGCGGGGCCACAGAGCAACATGCTTAAGCAGCACTTTATCAGTACGAGCAAGAATTAAAACAATGCAAGTCTTTGTATCCACAGTCTAATTGGAACGAAGGTTCATTTCTGCTGCCCTTGCTCTCCTTGGACATCCAGCCCACAGGAGATATGTGGCATCAAATCCCTACAGTCAGTTTGCTGTCCTCATAAGGAGCATTAATATGCAAACTGTCAAGTTTTAAACACACCAGATCTTTCATGAACCAGCCTACAGTAATTTCATTCCAATGCTGTTGTAGAAAGGTATCAGTTGACAACACGTAAAGATCCTGATTCAAGGACATCATTGTTTAAAATGGAAGGATTTTTTTTATGTAAGAATTACATCATGCTACCATTTCCTACCACCTCTCTGTGTGATTGTATCATGTGTTTCATGATAGTTGTGACCTTTCTGGATAAAAAGGCTTCACATGTTTTGGGAAAAGTCCCAGGCAGGCTAAAAGCCTAGCACCTAGCGACAGCAGAGAACCACTTGCAGGATCACAGAACAGCAGCAGGCGAGGGAATTACTGTCTAGGTGACCCAGAAATCCAGGGGCAACTTTGTTTTAACAAGCCAGGGAACGTTCCACCACTTTAGCAACTATGCCTCAACCACAAAAAAGAGCCCAGTGCCACAGAAGAGCTAGCGAAGAGGAAATTAAATATTACACTGGGAGGGAATGGTTCAGCCCTAGTGGAGGAGTGGGGCTATGAGGTGGATTGGCGCAGCTGATGCTGTTGTAACAAGGCATTTGGGGCATGAAGTACTAGAAGTGAGAAGTGTGGAGTTAGCAATTTTAGAATTAATGATTACAGATGGAGAGGTATGATTATTATTGAGGTAAGTAAGATGCACTTATAAAAAATGCATCTTTATCAACTTATGAAGGCAGTGTTGGATAGAAAATAAGACTAAGATCTAAATGATAATGGGTCACCAGTCTTATGTTTGTGGTTATCCGTCTGCAGCTCTTTATAAAAGAGCAGAATGCATTTTCCTGACAAAGGCTTATAATTAGTAAAACCAAACAATTTTTTGTTTGTTGGTTTTTTTTGTTTGTTTGTTTTTGGTACAGTAGACCCCAAAATTACAAGGGAAACAAGACATTTAGACAAAAGACTATAAAGACACTAAAAACTAAGTTAATAAAAAAAAGTAAGTAAGAGGGTCATTGTAATTTGATGAAACTCTGCAGGGGAGTCACTTCTGTGTGTGTGTGTGTGTGTGTGTGTGTGTGTGTGTGTGTGTGTGTGTGTGTGTGTGTGTGTGTGTGTGCGCGTATGGGTAATGACACTCACCCTGGCACAAACATGGGCATCTAGAGTATCAAAGTTTAAAAGGAAAAAAGAAAATTATAAACACAACATCTGCTAAAAACATTTATTTGCAAACAGCAAAACAACTCCTCACACACAAAACGCAAAAACTAAATTCCCCACCCCCAACCCTTTTAACCTAAATGGCCTTTCCTCTTGCCTTTGCATGTTCGCTTGTCCACTGTACTGTAGTCATTAACATATTTGGAGTGCAGCGAGCAGAAAGCTTAATTGTCCCTAATTGCTCAGCTAAATATGTTCTCTAATGATTTGCTTCAGATCTGTGACTGCCTTTTGCGCAATTTCCCGGCCGCTGGCTTCATTATCCCTGCCTCCTTGGAACAAAGCGTCTTCACAGGCTGGGCTTTTTTTCCCCCTGCATAACACAGACAGCGAGTATGTGTGCAAGGGAAGTAATGGTTCGCTCTTGGAGGGACACACAATAGAGCCCCTTTGTCAGGGCACAGGAGTTAAAGTGATTGGAAAACCAAATCTCTGCTAAGAAAGAGTGTTAATTGACCACAGTTCAGTCTTCCTAATCAGTCCATAATAAATGAGCAATCAAGGCACTTTGTTTCAGTCATGCTACTGTTGTTGTAGCCGTGTCTGTTTTTTTGGTGTTCTTGTTGTTGTTGCAGCTGCATCTGTTGTTCGACTCCTCCTTCTCTGGCCGTAATGTTCTGTCTCAATATGTCTTTAATGGCTGAATAGGACAGCTCCCATTAACAGTGACCTCTGCTTTTACTAGTGAAGGCAGGCTTTGCAGGGATATTTTTAGTAGATGGTATGGACCTAAAATCATATCAATATATCAATAATATCAAAAATATATTTGAAAAATACAGTTAGATAGTTTAAACAAAATTAAGAGATAACTCCCAGTAATGGTGTAAATTGTATCTCTGAATGGGTACACTCCTCTATTTAGTTAAAATCTCACTCAGCTCTGTCAATGTACAAAGAATACTGTAATTTATTGTTCTTACGATGAAAAATAGGAATGTACATTTGAGTTAATATTTATGTATTTCAATTATGGCTGTACCACCTCAATCATCTTTTTCCAAATGAAACCAAGAAAACCAACAAGACCAGATAAATGTAGTCCATATAATCAGTCACATATCATTGGTAAAAAATTATGAATGCATATTTCGACAACTCAGGCATTAAGTATCTCAATGGAGTGGATGGATGTGTGTTTATGTGTACAAGAGAGAGTGGCATAGGTAGAGAGATAAAGGCAGACATACATACAGAGACACTAAAACAGGGCCACAGGGGCAGGTTCTCACCTGTATCTGAAGAAGGGCATTTGCGAATGGTGAAGATAGAGCTGAGGTCCTCCTCCTCCTCCGGGAGGCCCTTCTGCAATCGCTGAAGCTTCCTGAGGCTCTCACTGCGCTGGTGCTTCATGGAGCGCACATGCTGGATCAGGTTGAGCTTGGCCTTGGTCGAGTAGTTACACAGCACACAATGGTAGTAGCAGGCATCACCCTCCACCGCGTTTTCGTGCTGCTGCAGGTGCTGTGGGAGGGGATGGAGAGAGAGAGAGAGAGAGAGAGAGAGAGAGAGAGAGAGAGAGAGAGAGAGAGAGAGAGAGAGAGAGAGAGAGAGAGAGAGAGAGAGAGAGATTATTGTAGATGGCGAATAGCTGGCAGCTAGGCACCACCGACTCACTTTCACTCAAACAGTTGGCAAATGAACAAATCAATTCCCAATCACAG
>NC_060169.1:18968702-18976599 GCF_021292245.1 Micropterus dolomieu
TTATTATTATTATTATTATTATTATAACAGTATATAATCTCCCCCCAAGATGCACTGACAAGCAAATGCCTCAGACCAGCAACCTCCCTCATGTTGTCAATGATAGGACCCTCTGCCCCATATCTAACAGATGCCCACATATTTGAGCTGTGAGGAGGGAGAGTGATAGGGGCAGTGTAAAACGAGAGGGTGACTAATTGGTTCATAACCTGTAATTGGGGAGATGTAATTGGAGTGGACTTGCAGATGCCAGGTGCACCTTCAGGAGGTGGGGCAGCGGTTTGCCCTTTGACTGGCTATAAGGGAGTGTGTGTGTTTGTGTGTGTATATGTGAGCAAGGGGCCATGATTAGATGTGGGGGGAAAACAACACTTGTATAGCGAGGGCCCCCAAAGAATATAGTTTAGGTGTGGCGTGTGCCTATTAAGTCCCTAAAACCACATGAAAGCCCATGTACTTAAACCTGTCACAACACAGTACAGCCATGCCCAATGCAAATAGGCATGCACACACACACACACAATATGTACTCACACAGTATCCAACAGCTTCATGTCTGCTGGCAATTTTTTTCAACTGGGAGTGAGAAATCTGCAGCTCAACATTTTCTCATGGTTCACATGGTGGGTCAATGTGATCAATTCGCTCATACTCCACCTAGCCAATACTACACCTCTCCCAATCAATGAAATGGGGGCTGAGTGTTAATTGGGACAGAGTAAGAGGAGGGTGGGTGATGGAGTAGGTTGCACTTTTTGCAGAAGCATCAGAAATGCTGGACGGGGTCTTAATGAAAGCTGCTTAATGTTGACAGCATGCTTGTTTAATCGCTTGGTTAAGAAATGTTTTTGTACAACAAAAAGAAGGAGATGGTGTGTGTTGAGGTGGTAATACAGAGAGGGGGCTATTTGCAGGAACATCTGTCCTGCCTATCAACATATGATTATCAGTAATTAGCCACAACGGCTGCAGTTGGCATGGGCGCTGCCATGCATTCCCCTTTTTGGGCAGGTATGTAGTGAGCACCCATCAAACACACTTCCCACCTCTTGTCTCCTGCTGCCAACCCTCTACCTTCCTCATGATTCACACACTAGTCTACAAGTAGGCCTCTCCAACACGTACCAACTTTGAAACTCACAATACCAAAGAATCACATTGTCCATGACAAGGCCGCAGTTTAAGGTTTAGGTAAGAATAATAAAAGACAGCTCGTGGGGACTGTGGATCAGAATGAAAATAGTAAAGGTTGACTATGGCCAGAGTTGAATGTTCACTTGTATGAATGTTTCCTTTGTAAAAAGTAATGCAAGTTATGAAATAAGAAGGTTAGGAAGGACACCGAGCTCAGTCGTGACGAGATACTTGCTTTAAAAAGAAAAAAAGAAGTGGCCTTCACATCCTGCTTTGAACAGGACAACAGTGTCCACTTCAAACTGAAAGCAAATCAACTCATCTCCACTTAACAGCCATGCCTTCCATTTATTGGAAGGAAACAAGTACTAAAGATGGTGATGGAAAATAAATCTGCATTGTAAAGTGGGAGGATCTTTTTGCTGTTCATAGGCCTGGGTGTGGTGTATTGTAAAAGGTTAAAAACATTGAAGCATCCTTTCTCAGTGTGCATCTTTTGATGCAAATCTTGGGAAACTTTAAATTAAACAAAAGGCAATGAATGAAGAGAGACTGCGTGAGGGGTAGAAGGAGAGGCATTACAGAATCAACTGTTTACCCAGTGTGTTTAGTGCATGGTTGTTTTTTGTGATGAGAAGCTGCAGCTGACAACTACAAAAGTATATGGAGCACAGGAAAAACCTGCCTGACAGATATTCTGTTTGTCAGCTAAGTGGAAGTAGGAAGTGATGGTGGGGGAAACAGCCTCTACCAGAGTAAAGGCTGTTTCCCCTGTGCTGCCTGTTGTCTCGCCCTGTTTATACAGGGCACAAGGTTAGTCAACGTGGCATCCAGCCCAGAAAACCACTGCACCACACACGGAACCAGGTTCCACTTGCTATGTGAAAGTCCTACATGCAGACAATAAAAATATGTAGTTGTCTTTGTAGCTTTTTTTGAAATTATTAGTAATAAATAAATGAACACAATTTAGAATTGCAGTGTTGAATGAAATTCATGAAAACTATCAATCCACTTCAACATGAGCCATCTATCTGAACCATTAGCTGGAAGTGAGGACATCTGAGACAGATGTATTGATTTCCCACCATTTTGAAGTAATTTGGTGAAGATTAATTAACATTTTCCTTGGATCTACCCATCGTGCTGACACAATGAAAGTCGGTGGGTCACAGGGAGGTCTAACGTCAGGGCACAGTCAGGCCAAAAACTAGGTGGCCCCTCAAGACCCTGGCATACCCCCAGCCACTAAATTACCAGTGTGACACCATGGAGGGAGAGGCATAGGTCCACTTTAGCTCTGTACTAAGGCCAGTGGCTGAGCAGGTCAAGACCTCCCCATTAGGGAGCAGGTCAAAGCCACATAACTCTTTAGCTAAGGTGAGGGTCACTGCGATGCTCTGTCCAGCCAGGGTCACCCAGATGTCTCTGGCCACTGAGGTTCATGGCAATACAATAAAGCAATCAATCTGGCCGCTGGACCCTGGTCAATAATATACTCCCAGGCTGCACAGGGTCACCACCTGTTCCCTGGCCTCTCCTTGGACTGTCCTGGCCTCCTGAAGTGCTTAAGTCTTAGATTTCACTGTGCTGAAGGCAAACTGGAAGACCATGGGGGGGGGGGAGTAATCAAACCCTAAGTCTAGTCAGGCACTATGAGAATAAACCATGACAGACCTGGAAGAGCTGGACTTTAATTAGTATAATGTGGCCCAATACAGCGATCTTTGCTGTCAGTTGGAGATGACACCTCCAGTTATACTGACTAATATTGAATATTTTTGTTGCAGGTAAATGTGTTAAGACTTTTCAAAGTGGATAAAATATCCTTTATCAGAGTACAGTCTAAACACACAGTTTGGCCATGATATCGATACTATTCACCAATATGAGCTGTGTCTCTTTGAGGAAGTGCAGACGTGCATTTCTCTGTTTTACTTCTGTCTGTACTATTGTACAGACAACATCTTCACATACACTGTACAGAGACCAAGCAAGATAAATCATTCTTAATACTGCTAATTCCTCTTTATTCCTAATTTCTTTCAGGTTTTTGTGACACACATTGCCAGCACTGTTTTCTTTCCCCTCCTCTTTTGGTTCTTTCCTCTTTGCCCTCTCACGCTCACCATGAATGGAGGCAGACAGCATCCTTGGCGGCTGCCAGGATGAGGCAGCAGTTAATTCTTGGCTGCCCTCCCTCTCTGCTTAAAGGCAGGTATAGAGTTTCCAACAGCTCCAGCTGGCTGGATACAATGAGATCTCAGTGCAGGGGCAGAGTTCCAAGCAGGTGAACTATTCTCTCCTCCTTTCCCTTATAGCCCTTATCAGCAGTGCCACTAACACCCCAACAGCTCACAATCCACCAGAGTTTACCTTACCTTGCTCAAATTCCAGCCGACCCAACCTTTAAGTCTCACACCATTTCCTGGCTGACATTCACTGCACACTATCTCACAGAGAAACATAAAATTGCAATGATAAGATCTGGAAAAGAATCTAACGAGCTAATGAAACAGTGCAGCTTCATAGGCCAAAACACTGCTCAAATCTACTGCTATAAAAAATGTAGTAAAATAATTTACAGTGTCTGAACCCATGCATGTTTTCAACATGAGACAAGACTGGTATTTTGACTCATTTTGTATGTGCATCTCCTTCCTTCCTCCCCCCCCATCAGCTCTCTCCTGCCAAGTACATGACATGTCATTAGGCAGTATAATCAGCATGCTATTTGCATACATCTGCTTTATTTTATTGATTGCTCCTCATTCGTTAAGATTCAGGGCATATATAATTAATGACCAACCCCCTGGTGCCACACCCTGGGGACAGCTAATTCCACTGCATACTAAGGGGATTTCAGCAGAGGGCACAAGTGGGCTTGTCACAACGGGCACTGGGCCAGTATCTGTCCCAGTCTCCTCCCTGCCTCCGGCTGTCCTTGGTCCCAGCCAGCTCCTCTAACAAGGAGAACCCTTCCCGGGCCGCGTTAACTAAAAGGACAATTATCTTGAGAACAATGATGCTTTTCACAGGGGCTGTGTTGTCATTAATGCAGTGGATCTGGTTACAGCAGCCAGCTTAAGCTAATTAAGGAATGCTATCTGTGGACTCTCATTGCTTCTTAATTAAGTAAGATTCATTTCAAATTGGGGACAAACAGTCACTTTTTCGGAAGGGGAGGGAGGTTGTTTTACCTTTGAATTGTGTTTGAATTTGCTAATTTGGTGAGTTACTTTCACACAACCAAAAATCTAGCACTTGGCTACAATGTACTGCACTAACATTTGCTTCATAGTCACATAAAAGAAGATGTTCCATGCCCTTTGTTTGCCACACCGCCAATCAAACAGAGAGACCAATGATAATCACACCTAAGTATAAACATAATTTGCTATATTAAGTCCTTGGAAGAAGCCCTATTAAATAGCAGCTTTTGATAATGGCAGTGGTGCCATAAGCATTGTTGAGGAACAGTACACCTTGCCTTTCCTGCGTGGCTGTGGTCACAAAACGGTTCATTCTGTGAAACCACAGACACTACAAGCCTTGAGTTTCTCCAATCAGAAACACCCCACTGTCTCATCGTCCTTCTTCAACCATTAACAGGGTATTGTGATTAGAAATGGCTGACTGACTGACAAACTGCTATCAAAATGCTCTGGGAACAGTTGCTTTACAAAAAGACAGCTACTCTTTCTTTCCAAGGAGCCTGCTGACCTCTTACACAGGAGAGGGCTCTTAGTCACCAGTCACTCAGCACTGACTGACAACAAGGGGAAAACTGAATGAGAGGGGGAGAGAGTGTGTGTGTGTGTGTGTGTGTAACAGGGAGAGAGAGAGAGACTAGTCAGAGTTCTGGCTGTGTAAGATACTGCAGGATTCTTCACATCCATGGCTGCACTCTAAAGACAGACTGACACGTGCAGAGGTTAAGATGACACATAAGCCCATTCTAATGACACATACTTACTGCTGTCTGAGGACTCCAAGACAATAGCTCTGGTTGACAGATGACAGGCAGCTAGACAACCAATCATATGCAACATAGTATTATAAAACAAAGGTTATGTATTTCAGTATCTAAGGGGTGTGTGGTGGCTCACGTGGGAGAGAACAAATGTGTAAACACAGACACACATGAGCACAGGGATCTGGTTTGGCAAGTATATATATGTCCTTACTTGCTGGGTATTGTGAAGGAGGTTACAGCTGTTGATTGTGATTAAAATGTAAACAAAAGCTGAGTTCAGAGAAAGGGCGAGTATGTGAGTTTGAGGGTTGATCAACTCTCAGAGACCTCCACACCCACTGAAAAACTATTTTTCTTCACACAGCCTGAATGGCTGGGCAACATCAGAAACACATACTTGTATACAGTATATACACAGGGAAATAAAATCGATGAATCATCTTCCAGACTACGCTGTAAATTTTGTCTGGTGTACATTTTCTTAAGACAAAATGTGTCATTTTCAGGAAATTAAAAATTTAAACTGATTCTACCAAATCTAGCAGAAACATTTGCAAAACATTTCAGGGGATCCATTTCAAAGCTTCCTGAATACATCAACTAAAAATGAGGATTTATCTCCTCCCCGTGGTGCCCATGTCTGGGGTCATCACGACCCCATCGTGACTGCTCCTCGCATCAACAGCAGCGTTACTTCTTCCATTTAGCCTGCTTTTAGCCTCTCAACAAGAAAAATGCACTGTTTTAAGTAATCCTTGTTTGTACTGACTGTAATTGATTGGGTAATCCTGGTTTAACATGCACTAAAACCAGTGCTTAAGAATCTATTAGGAGGGCAAGCAGCTTAAAGAGGCAGGATCTATCTAATGTTGACTTCTAGATCGGTGATTCTGTGCCTAGAGGTTGGAGGTGTTTGATGACCCCTTTTACGTTGACCCACTTTAAGCCAAATCTCAGAGTCCCACGGCCAATTCTTTGTTCTTGCCCTCTGTTTCTGTATTTCTCAGTCTGGTGAAACAATAATACATTAACGTGGCAAGCTATTGCCAAGGTTTATCCTCTGAACTCCACCAGCAAATCTCTTGGCCTTCTTCCATCAACCTGGTGACACAGTTCTGGTGGGGTTTAGGCCAGCTTCACCTAGAGCCACAACCCGTCTCTACAGACGCCATTGCCCAAAGTCCCTGTCAACTCGACATGACACACGCCATGCCGCACGCTCATCACTGTGACAACCCTGTCATAATCAACACAAATCTCTCAGCGTCAGCACAAGGAGCAAAGGTATTATGGAACTGGAGAAAGGGAGAGGGAGGATGGAAAAGACACACAGACACACTAAGTGCAGGTCGTGGTACTGTCATCTCTGGCTCTGGGATCAGGCAGCAAGTGTGAATCTGACTGTGCACACAGGACAGTCAGACAAGAGGAAGGCTAATTCCTGCTCCTCCTGCCCTGACTGCTGTGGTTTCAACATGACGCAGGAGGAGGTAGAGAGGTCTCACACACACATACAGAGGAAAGAAGAGAAGGAGAATAATCCCCACCAAGACCTCTGCCCTAATGGGGCCCACTACTGTAATTACAAGGCACAGATTTCAGATCAGGCACTTAAGTAGCCAGCTAAGAGTGCCCAGAAAACAAAAAGCTCTGTAATTATCGTCTGCCTCTTCTCTCCCCAGTGCAACTTCAGTTACCTGTCATGCTGCTGTTTTGTCAGGAGTCCGTTGTTTCCTGGATTCTCCCTAATCCATAGCTGGAAGCAGCCCTGGCAGTGCGCCTGCCTGTGCAAGATGCACATTTCAGCTCGCGGGGGCGAGTGACGACATGGCACACAAAGATAGCAGAAACCTGAGTCCTCACAGCCCCACAAGCACATGAATGCATTTTTTTACAAGAGAAGAGAGGAAAAGAAGGAGGGGGGAGTGTTCAGTTTGCTGTAGACAAAAGATCCATTGTGCAGTGAAACTTTATATACATATTAGAAACTCAAAACCCATAGCCTCTGCAAGCAGGATTCTTGTAACTGTGAACAAGATAACATTACCTACCATTCTTTCCTGCTCTCTACAGAAAAAGAGAAAAGCCTTCAATCCTACTTTTCTGCAAGGGTCTTATTCTTCATGATGGATTCCTGTTTTTCTGCAGGGTCATCTAATATCAGCGATAAGAGAGCTGTGGTCTCCAGGCATTTTGTGGCCCATTAGGTAACACATTCCCCAGGTGGAGCAGAGCAGGAGGCACAGCTTGTCGACAGAGATTTGCACTCAGCATTCTCTTAGCTTGCAGTCACCATCCGCCTAACCTCTCAGGTGTTCCAGAAGGAATGCTATGTCCATTCGTAGACTTGCTCATTCACCCACTTCAGCCTGGAATGCATTCTATGTGTACTTCTGCTTCAATAATACCACTCTACCGCTTTCCAAACAAGAGCAACTTATATCTTTTAATACTCCCTTCTACTTTTGAAACTCTGCCTGTATTACCTGTAACCAATCCAAAAAGGTCAAGTGGGATGTTTTGAGAATAGTATGAGTCACACAGCACAAACATATGTACATTTTGTCCTGTATCTTTTTTCGCACAAGTCCATTCATGTTACAGTCATAGAGCTCCTCATCTATTTTTCAAAAGGCAAGTTAAATAACCACATGCGCAGAACTAATCTGAGACATACACTAAACATCAGGAGGAAGAGGTCTATAAGCAAAGATGATACTCTGGAGAAGATGACTAGGACAGTCCTGAAAAAAGGTCTCTCTTTCAAACAAGCTTTTAAAATAAGGA
>NC_060169.1:18976699-18993088 GCF_021292245.1 Micropterus dolomieu
AGTTTGAGGGTTGATCAACTCTCAGAGACCTCCACACCCACTGAAAAACTATTTTTCTTCACACAGCCTGAATGGCTGGGCAACATCAGAAACACATACTTGTATACAGTATATACACAGGGAAATAAAATCGATGAATCATCTTCCAGACTACGCTGTAAATTTTGTCTGGTGTACATTTTCTTAAGACAAAATGTGTCATTTTCAGGAAATTAAAAATTTAAACTGATTCTACCAAATCTAGCAGAAACATTTGCAAAACATTTCAGGGGATCCATTTCAAAGCTTCCTGAATACATCAACTAAAAATGAGGATTTATCTCCTCCCCGTGGTGCCCATGTCTGGGGTCATCACGACCCCATCGTGACTGCTCCTCGCATCAACAGCAGCGTTACTTCTTCCATTTAGCCTGCTTTTAGCCTCTCAACAAGAAAAATGCACTGTTTTAAGTAATCCTTGTTTGTACTGACTGTAATTGATTGGGTAATCCTGGTTTAACATGCACTAAAACCAGTGCTTAAGAATCTATTAGGAGGGCAAGCAGCTTAAAGAGGCAGGATCTATCTAATGTTGACTTCTAGATCGGTGATTCTGTGCCTAGAGGTTGGAGGTGTTTGATGACCCCTTTTACGTTGACCCACTTTAAGCCAAATCTCAGAGTCCCACGGCCAATTCTTTGTTCTTGCCCTCTGTTTCTGTATTTCTCAGTCTGGTGAAACAATAATACATTAACGTGGCAAGCTATTGCCAAGGTTTATCCTCTGAACTCCACCAGCAAATCTCTTGGCCTTCTTCCATCAACCTGGTGACACAGTTCTGGTGGGGTTTAGGCCAGCTTCACCTAGAGCCACAACCCGTCTCTACAGACGCCATTGCCCAAAGTCCCTGTCAACTCGACATGACACACGCCATGCCGCACGCTCATCACTGTGACAACCCTGTCATAATCAACACAAATCTCTCAGCGTCAGCACAAGGAGCAAAGGTATTATGGAACTGGAGAAAGGGAGAGGGAGGATGGAAAAGACACACAGACACACTAAGTGCAGGTCGTGGTACTGTCATCTCTGGCTCTGGGATCAGGCAGCAAGTGTGAATCTGACTGTGCACACAGGACAGTCAGACAAGAGGAAGGCTAATTCCTGCTCCTCCTGCCCTGACTGCTGTGGTTTCAACATGACGCAGGAGGAGGTAGAGAGGTCTCACACACACATACAGAGGAAAGAAGAGAAGGAGAATAATCCCCACCAAGACCTCTGCCCTAATGGGGCCCACTACTGTAATTACAAGGCACAGATTTCAGATCAGGCACTTAAGTAGCCAGCTAAGAGTGCCCAGAAAACAAAAAGCTCTGTAATTATCGTCTGCCTCTTCTCTCCCCAGTGCAACTTCAGTTACCTGTCATGCTGCTGTTTTGTCAGGAGTCCGTTGTTTCCTGGATTCTCCCTAATCCATAGCTGGAAGCAGCCCTGGCAGTGCGCCTGCCTGTGCAAGATGCACATTTCAGCTCGCGGGGGCGAGTGACGACATGGCACACAAAGATAGCAGAAACCTGAGTCCTCACAGCCCCACAAGCACATGAATGCATTTTTTTACAAGAGAAGAGAGGAAAAGAAGGAGGGGGGAGTGTTCAGTTTGCTGTAGACAAAAGATCCATTGTGCAGTGAAACTTTATATACATATTAGAAACTCAAAACCCATAGCCTCTGCAAGCAGGATTCTTGTAACTGTGAACAAGATAACATTACCTACCATTCTTTCCTGCTCTCTACAGAAAAAGAGAAAAGCCTTCAATCCTACTTTTCTGCAAGGGTCTTATTCTTCATGATGGATTCCTGTTTTTCTGCAGGGTCATCTAATATCAGCGATAAGAGAGCTGTGGTCTCCAGGCATTTTGTGGCCCATTAGGTAACACATTCCCCAGGTGGAGCAGAGCAGGAGGCACAGCTTGTCGACAGAGATTTGCACTCAGCATTCTCTTAGCTTGCAGTCACCATCCGCCTAACCTCTCAGGTGTTCCAGAAGGAATGCTATGTCCATTCGTAGACTTGCTCATTCACCCACTTCAGCCTGGAATGCATTCTATGTGTACTTCTGCTTCAATAATACCACTCTACCGCTTTCCAAACAAGAGCAACTTATATCTTTTAATACTCCCTTCTACTTTTGAAACTCTGCCTGTATTACCTGTAACCAATCCAAAAAGGTCAAGTGGGATGTTTTGAGAATAGTATGAGTCACACAGCACAAACATATGTACATTTTGTCCTGTATCTTTTTTCGCACAAGTCCATTCATGTTACAGTCATAGAGCTCCTCATCTATTTTTCAAAAGGCAAGTTAAATAACCACATGCGCAGAACTAATCTGAGACATACACTAAACATCAGGAGGAAGAGGTCTATAAGCAAAGATGATACTCTGGAGAAGATGACTAGGACAGTCCTGAAAAAAGGTCTCTCTTTCAAACAAGCTTTTAAAATAAGGATGACACACGAAAAAGGGGAAAAACCTAAAGCATTGATCACAACTTAGGGATTGTCAAGACCCAGTTCAGCTCAGCCTAAGTCTGTGTCCACAAGCCTGGGAAAAGTTGCCAACATGGTGACATCACCAACATCAGACATGTAATTAACCTAGCAAGGCCGGACAGCCAGGCTCATAATGACAACCTGTATAACTTGTAATTATTTTTCTCAAGGGGAAAAACACAAACACAGGCAGAGGCACGCGCACACTTTTGCACAAAACATACACACACAGAAAAGAGGACCAGCAGAAAATAATGCCTATAAACACCAGTACCAGCATTCAAGAAAAGATGTGTAGTAACTAATATGCAACAAGGGTGACATACAAATGTCACAACAACTCTACTAATAACATCTAATTTAGGTTTAAAGGCAATGAGTGTGTTTACTACAGAGAAAAATTAGAGCATAATTAAATCAAGCACTGAATTGATGGAAGTACAGTATTTTGGTGTTCTGAACATAAATGAATTCTTACTACAAAAAGTACTAGATGGTCATTTCATTAATGGATAACACTTCAAGCAAGGTTTTTTAACAAATTGCCTAACTATATTTTACACAAATTTACTAGACTGTTCTGTGATGTTTAATTGCTCATTTGTACATGCTGCTTGTGGCCTAGGTAAATAAGGGGCTTTGGCAGGCAATAGTATCCACTGGAAACACATTAACCCAGTAAAAGGGCAGCCGGCCTTATAGGTCAACTCTGAAGCGCTCTGAAGAAACAGAACAAAGACTGAGAATCTAAATTTAAAAGTTATTTAGGTTAGGGGGATAGGTCTAGGTATGAAAACCATCTGTACAGATAATAAATCATGAAACCCTTCCCTTTAGAAGAAGAGACAACAAACATGGGAGTGGGGTGACTAATCCTGATGCTTTCCATTTTGGTTCTGGCTCAGGCTTTATATCATGAAGACATTCTGTGAGTGTTTGGATAAAAGACAGCTTCCATTTTTACAAGTTCTATTAATATGGGCTTGAGGTGGATGATTCATCGTGAACCAGACCTGGATTTTGTCAGCCTAACTTGTTCCATGAAAACAGAGGTCAACTTTTTCCACTTATCTAGATCTAACTAATAACAACAATGACCAGCACACATTCATTTGTTTAAAAACTTTACTGTGCCCTGCTGAACTTACTGTAATTTATTGCTTTTGTGTTTACCTATTGTATGTGCCAGGAAAAAGAAATATAAAAGCATGGTGTCAAGCAGAAACCTAACCACTAGAATATGATTTGGGGGGCCTCAATGGTTTTGTATGAGGCTACATTACGTGGCGTCCAGTCAAATTATGTAACTGGCACCTAATGTGAGGAAGCGTAGGTGACCCTTTGTGACTGCCCTCCACCATGGAAAGATTATATCAAAGAGTGAAAATCATACAGATACTGTGGACTCAAAATGAACAGTGTCTTAGCTCATTCTTCATCTCACTCTGGACTGGATGCACTGTGAGTGTCTCAGCTTAGCTGAAGTATGTATGAAGCCTGGTTTGGCGTGGTCAACTTAGACCCAGGGAGCCTTGAGAGTAAAGAGGGCTCTAAGTTAGTTTTAATAGGCACATTATTTCTACCCCTAACACTCACATTGGCTCCACTCTGAGCCATTGGCTGTTTGAAGTTGGTAACAGCTGTAGTGTTCCAGCCTTTATTTAGAGGTCAGCACACTGACTTCACTTAAAAGGAGAGAAGAACTAAAGGAGAGAGAGAGAAAGAAAGAAGAGAAGGCAGTGGGAGGAGAAATAAAGAACAGAGAAAGTGTGAGAGGTGAAAGAACGAGTTAAAAAAAGAAAGAGTTACTAGTGTGGCGAGGGATTAGCTGAGGGAGAGGTTAAAAGTTTGTGGAGTTGCATCTGGCCTCCTGCCTGCTCTGTTGTTTATTGCCGCGGGCCTGAAGATCTGGTGCCAACATTAACCGCACCTGAACCACTCTACAGCGTGCACGCGCGCACACAGACAGATACACACACACACACACACACACAGAAGGACAAAACAGGAAGAAGCATACGGACAGCCTGCACTTCACTCTGGTGTGCCAGCCTTTTTCCCACTATACCAAAGCGGGTAAGCATGCATTTGTGTGTCTGTGCGTGAACTATACTCACAGATGCCAAGTCATGACTTCTCATTTGTTAATACCCCGTTGCTCCTATTACCCTCGTCTTTCCCTTTCCATTTTTGTGCTCCGTCACTCTGGATGACTGCCTGGCTGCAAAGCCCTAGCCCGCCTCAGCCAAATCTCTCTAACTTAGTCTCCCGAAGCCTGGCTTGACAACAGTTCCACGTCTTCTCAGCCTTCCACAATAAGTTCAGTGAACTCAAAGCAGATGGGATTTCTCATGCTCCGTATAGGAGTCCTATGTGCCATCAGCAAGTAATATAACACAGACAAGACCAGAGAAATACACAGGGTCACTGTGGGCAGAAATCACACACAAAGAAGAATGCTAGGATGCCACCCACTGCAGATCCAAAGGACAGACCCTTCTCTGTTCAGCGTCTCTCTTTCACTGGAATTCCCCTTAATAATGTGCCAGCTTACACAGTGTAGCACATACATGCACGTGCGTACACAAGCACACACAAAGACACATACTAAATTGAGGGGACACAGGAGGGCCTGGAGAAGAGAAAAGGAGTTTGGAAGAGGACAGTTGGAAGACATTGGGGGTGGTGGGTTGAGCTCAGGGTATTCCTTTTGCCCCAGGCAGTACAGACAAGCCTGGCAGCCAATTAGTGCAAGCCAAAGCCACCCCCACCACCCCACTTCCCTCGCCCCTTCTCCTCTGCTCAGCCTTGCCCTGGTCTCCTGAACTTGGTATGGTCAGGGTTGGAATGTTGAAGCAGGTCATGTTCACATGCACATCAAAAGCGATTAAGTACAAGCCTCCTGGATTAAGATGAGTCTGTAGACCTTCACATCTTGGGCTAACCACCTTGAAAGCACTTTGCTTCCTCATGCCACAACAATATCCAAGTTCACTTTGGCCTGACAAGGCCCCTCCTTTGCTTGTGGAAGTAATACCAGATTACAGAGCAACTGTTGTTAAATGTTGATATAATGTGTTTTTCTTGTTCTTTTCCCCCTCTCTTTGTTTGTACAGCTGTTCTTTAACAGCGGGACATCTCGCTGTGCTGCTCTTGTATGGCTTACTCTGTGCAAAATTGACGTCTCATTTCAGTTTAATATACATGAAATACATATACAATTTGGCTGTGAGAAAGAACTTATTTACGTTATAAAGCCTAACTTTTCTCCTTTCTTTTTCTTCTGCCTCTCCCATCTCTTAGCTACACCCCAGCTGTGCATTGTTTGGCAGACTCTTCCTCAACAGTACTGTGGGGGTTAACAATTCCTCTGTGACTCAGGTATATGGGACATGTCCTGACAGGCGACCCACAAGTCCAACACACAGTGCAGGGATCTGCACAGCCCACAAAAAAGGGGGAATTTTCACCAGAGCAAGAAGGTCTAAAAAAACAAAAGGAGATGAAGAAAGATGAATACCTCCTTGACAACATTATTTTCTTTGTTGAATCAGAGTAGGTGAGAATAAAAGAAACACCCATCAAAACACCCATTCATAAAACACACCACCTTTAGGTGCTTGCAAGCAAAGGAGGAGGGGAACAACTGAGAGACAGATCCATGGGTAGGTCAATGGGCACAACAAAGTTAGAAAGGATATACAGAGATGGCATACAGTATATTAACTGCAACCTACGCTCTACCTCTTTTACTCTCGCCCCTCCAACCCTCCCACCGTGTGTATACATGTGAGGACCCAGCAGGCTGGAAGCTCTCCCAGGGCCCAGATGCTCTCTGTCAACACCGAGATTCCAGAGAGGAAGCAGGGCTTTACAGCAGCAAGCTGCACACACAGCCAGGACCGGCAAAGACCAGGAGCCAGGAGAGGACAACCTGCTCCACATAAACACAGACCTCCCTGTCTCTTGTCTGAGCCACTGGTTCTGTTTCCTGGCTCAGGATGGGCTTGGTTTAGAGCAAGCTAGTAGCAGCAGCGAAGTCCTGGGACTGGAGAATGAGCCTCAGAGTTCCTCTTGGCGCGCTGGGCCCCCACTCCGCCTGCCACCGTCAAGAGGTAAATAGCTATTGGCTGCTCAATAAGTGGCTTCAGTGCGTTGGAGTGAGGGGCCTTTTTTCCCCCCACACTCTCCCAGCCTTGACAAGCATGTATTGACAGAGCAGTTACAGACTAACCCATGGGGGGAAATCCTCCACATTGTGCCCCAGGCAGCTGATAAATGGAACTCATACACTACCTGTAAGCATGATCTTCTACGCATGGACACGCAAAAGTGCATTTGCGCATGCACACAGCTCAATACTTCCATACTAATGCAGACATAAGTGAGGAGAATAGAGGCTTTATGATATAGAATGCAGTAAACCAATACAGCTGTGGAAAGGTAAGGAGAACAAGAAATGGGGTTATAGATAAGCATACAGTGGTTAAAGGTATCTTGTGTTTCTGTTTCTGCAGACATTGTGTCTTTTTAACCTGTCATACAACAACTAAAATCAATAGGTGCGTGGTGCCTGAGGTGGCTGCAGAATGCAGGCTGAAAATGAGTAGGGAGCAAGGTCTAGTATCTACAATAGAGTACAAAATTCTCAAAAGTATATGTTTGAATTTAAATTGATTATCAAGGACCTTTGAAGTATCTTTACACATATGTACATGTATAGATAGATGGATCGATAGATTTGATTGTCCCCAGAGGGGAAATCCATTTCCAGAGTTCCTTATGTGTGCCTTCATACATAAATATACAGAAATAGAGAGGAAGGAAGTGAACGACACACAAGTCCTGTGTTGCTGCCCATGCTGAAATATCAGAGAAAGCTGTCGCTATCAATCTTCCTGATTTCAGCCTCAGTCCTTGCAGTCCTCTGCCTCTATATATCCCCCTTGCTACTGCCATATGGGAGCCACCGCAGTCCTTGGGGAGGAGTCAGTGACTTGGTAGGAGAGGAGGAGTATGGGTTTGAGCCCCCAACATGGGGGAAAAGTGCTGTCCTGTCTCGTCCTTTCTCCCCTCCACCCCTTTCATGTCCGATCCACTGCTGATAAATAGCTAGGGGTGCAGCACTCGCTTTCACTTTGTGATATGATGTCAGTAACCTTCATTGATCTGCAGGCGAGCAGGCAGGCCTTATCGCTGCCTCTCCCTTGTGATATACTGTGATCCAGGGCCCTGACTGCTTTTTAATACACTGCACTTTAGGTAACGGTGTCGCAGGCTAACCACCCTGTCTACTAACACCTGAGGCCGTATTTTACAGCAGTGCTGTGATGGCCAGAGAGATTACACAGAAACTAACTCCGGGAGAACCTGCCAGCAAAACGATAACACTGTCTAAAGTCGGACAGTAGAGTTAGATATGGTGGGAATTCTGTAATCTTTACCATGCCTGATCAGGTGTTCTGGCACAATTAAACTGTTGTAAAAACTTGCATGTTTTGGCCTCAAGCCCTCATCAGGGTCATCAAGCTCATACACCTCCCATCCTAAATCTATGAGGGACCTCTTTTGTCTCTTGTCGGAACCTTTAAATCCTGTGGCTATGTCAGAGCTGCTACCTGTGCTGTATTTTTAAGCCTAATCAAGCACCTGTGTCAGAACATAGAGCTTGTGTTGACAGAGCACACAGCTCTTAGCAGGGTTGAATTAGTGCTGACAGCCACTTCCTCCCACCAGATTTATACATGCACTCACTCAGAGACAACACCTGAGCTGATTGCCAGAATTTGGACCCATATCATGAGCACCCTTAACGCCAAGAAAATGACCATTAGTCTGCCCTCCTGTGAACTCTGTGCCAACACTGGCACACTGGGTACTGAACATAAATACCAGGCGTTTAAAGCAAGCATTTGGCAGTAGTAGTCCAATCTCGTTTTCAAGCAACATTCACAAAAAACAAAGTTATATGTAAGTGTAACTAAATAACCTTTAATATGCACAGGGGCATACTCCAGCCAACCACCACCCCCATGTACATGGGTTGAGGAAAGCTGCAGATAAAGGAGACTGGACGACTAGTGGGAGAATTATCCCAACTATTGATTTTAGCTGTTGGGTATTACAGACGGAAACAGCGGGTTTATCAGGCCAGGATCCCTCTGCACTTTCACTAACTAAACGAGTATTTTCCGGGCTTATCAGGCGAAAAGCCTATTACTGATGGTCTCAGCCTCCCCCACAACTAGACAAAGAGAAAGGTTGGCCACCATTATGTAGCCACTGGATGGGTTAGGTTCCATGGCTCTTTTGGGGACCTCTAACACTTACCCAGCACTTCACAATCCCAAAATGATGTCCATATATTCACCACCAATATAATAGTCCTCAGGGGTTTTGCACATTTATGTATATTTATGCTTATCTGCTAATGGACTTGTGACCTCCTCAACTGTCTGCTCTCAATCTTCCTCTCGTGCTGTCTGTCTATTTGTCTCTGGGTCAATGTCATTTCTATGGCTTCTGCATATGAGGACTACAACCAGAGATAATGAGAAGTGCTATAATCCCTGAGAGGAGCCTAATACGGGCCTGAATCACGAGGGGAAAAAAATGTATGTTTTAATTACCAACTAAAAGATCCCGACAGATACCTGTAAGGAACCTATCCCAGGATCCTCAGTGAGTGTCTTTTTCTTATCTGCGAAACCTGAGGAAAGCCCAGTTCACAGTACGCACGCAACTCTGTATTAGCTGGCATGAATTAAAAGTGCTCTCATTATTTTTAGATGAAATTATACTCAGACATTTTGAATGTATACCCATTTCCCAATATTAATAATGAAGAAGAGTAGAGACAGAGAAAATTTCCCTCAGCAATTACTGTGGAAATCCATATACTGATCAATGTGCAATCCCAAGGATTGTCTTAATACATATAAAATATAGACAACACCGCATGAGCGTATGAATGTGCATAAATTTATTGTGGCGTAAAATGACCTCAACAAGATGAGAATATTATTGAAGAAATAAAAGCTGGGTGTAATGATTTACATATTTCATCACAGGCAGCAATGAATGTAAGTGATTAAACACACAGTGAGAAAGAGAGAGCGAAAGAGGGGGAGAGAGGGGATATTGACAAGACTGAACAAGACAAACTGCTAAACAGAACAAAATGATAAAGAAATAAAACTACTTCCCACTTGGGTCAGCCATACTAAAAGTGCATCATGGAACAATAAGACATATTGGATAAATATGTCCACCAGATGCTTTAAACTGTGTTCGTCTAAGCCAGTCTTGTTCTAATTAAAGACTACAAGAAAAGCCTTTATCCATTATGTCAACACTAAAAGTCTTCATGGTCTATTCCACAAAACGGAAGTGAGCCTAGCAGTGGTGGAGCGTGGCACCAGCACTGAAACAGGAACAGGACAGGGAATCGTGGCCAGAATTGGCACCAACGAAGGGGCAGTGCTCATCTGCCCACCAGCCTGCCTTTATGTCTCCAAGTCAGCCCTGTAATTTGCTTGGGGCGGAGATAAATCTTATCTCAGAGACCTGATTAAGTTTTTAATTTACACTCCAATCAATAGCCCAGGTCTATTGGCAATGTGTCTAAAACTCTATTTACCAAAGGATTCCCTGCTATCAATTGATCAGGGACCCGGCAGCCATAAATTATGGGAACATGTGTGTGGCAGAATGAGGGAGAGGGTTAGAGAGACAAAGGGGGAGAAAGTAGTGTGAGAGTGAAAAAGTGAAAGAGCGAGGTCGTATGTAACTGATTTTAGGATAGAAAGGAGATATAAGCAGCAGCCAACTTAAAGACAGTCACTCAAGACTGGTACATGTGACCAGAGAGCAACACAAACATGCTTTTTAAGCTCTGCTCAGTATGCTTCAACAATATTCGGCTCAACAGTTGATAAGCCAACTGCTGGTCTATCTAGACTGAACCCAGTGGCAGGGGGAAGTGGAATGTAAATGAGCAGCAACACTGATGCTCAGCTCACTCCCTCCCATATGACTTTCCAAATATTCACACCCAGAGTACCCATTCTAAATATCGGGACAAATGAGACCTCCCACTTCCGGCTCTTTCTGCATGAACGCTATTATCTGTTTACAGTGCCTACATTTCTAACAGAACTGTTAAAAAAGACTCTGCTGGGGTCTGGGTTCCCCACACAGAATTCCTACATGCAGTTCAAACGGCATGCTCCATGGCATCCTGCCTGGGAAACTTGAGGGAAGGATTGTTCAGGAACCCATTTACACCGCTGTGACATCCAGGAAACAGCGATATTTTCTGTTGGCTATTTTCAGCAGTTCAGATGTTTGATTAGGATTAAAGAAGATGGAAGGATTAGCAATGCAGCGCTGGATCATCAGAACTGTAGAGATCCAATTAATCATAACCAAAACCATCTTCACCTGATTTCTCATCTCTGCTGTTCCCATGCAGAGGAAATGAAGGGGAGGGAAAGGAGGGCAGCGTTATCACCGTGGAGAAAGTGTCGTCATAGCGGTTCTGCTCTGACCCTGCTGACTCGCCGATTCCTTAACATGAGATCATTTTGGACAGCTGACCTCAATATCACTGTGCTCTGAGGACGAAACAGATCCAATGGAGCTTGTTATTCCTCCCACCCTGCCTACAAAACATAAGCAGGATACACAATGTGCAAAAGCCTACTTTTTATTCCTCAACACCATTAACAGGATTTAGAGGAATTAAAATAAATAAAACAAACAAGTCAGTTTTCTCCTTTCTCACCATTTCCTCTGAAAGACAAATAAACAAAACTGAAAAGAAGCTGGGCTTCACAGCATCAGGGCATTCTTAAAACACTTGCATTTCATTGTGCCATTTGTCTTAAGTTTGACTCTCTTACACTCCTGATAGTTGACAACGCAGATAATATAACATCTGTTGTAGAAGGGAAGAAACATCTTCTCAACAGGTCAGCAAAACTTGCACTGGAGGCTTTTTCTTTTACTTAGTACTTAAAATTTCAACATACAATAATAAGGTAGAAAAATATTGTTGTAACAAATGTTTGGGAGGATGTTATGTACTACTTTGTCATTAGTGGAGAAGCTGTCTGTTAAAATCAGGTATAAACATGTGTCACAATTACATGTAATTATAGTTGAAAAACCTTCGCATGGAAGTATGAATCACCTCTGCAGCTGGTGTGGCAGGAGAGAATACAGTACCCTGCTATCCTCACCTTCATAACTGCATTGGGGGAAGGGAGCGGAAAACGGGAGACATGCAGACTAAGGAAGACAGACAGGCTCATGCTATATCAGGGAGCCCGAGTTGCTGGTCCTTTGGCTGGACTATCTGAAGAGCCACCGACGGATATGTGTAATCAGCCCTATCCCCACGTTTCTCTCTCTCTCACTCTCTGCCTCTCTGGCTAATGTCTCCGCCTGATTCGATTGAGGCAATTAGGCAGTAATCTATAGAGCTAGGGAGTGATGGAAACATTTCCCACTGTCCTCCTCATGTTTCTCAGAGCTGCTATAATTAGCTAACTTTGCTTCTCATTAAACATCAGAGCAGTATTTACATACCCAGATCCAATTTGGCTCTGTAGAACCCATTCTTTTTAAACCGACTTGAAACCCTGAAACATATCTGTAAACAAAGGAATGGGGGAGCTGTAATCTGCAGTTATTTCAATCAAACATTTATATCTTATATTGGTAAGACACAATGTATCTAGAATGTACAGATTAAAAACAAAGTCAGAGTGTGTACATAACACAGCAGATGTTCATTCCTGAGTAGTGTTGAAGATCTAAATGAAGCCTATGTGTTATGGCATGAAGTTTGATCTTAAAAATGGAAGATATCCTTCCATCCCTGGTTTCAATGAGCTGACATGGGAACTGGAATGGTAGGCCCACTTATATTCCCCTATGGCTCATTTTCTGTTTAAACAGTTTTTGCTGGGAACAAGCAAAATCGTTATCACACAGAATCATTGAGAACATTAAACTAAAATACACATGGACAGATCTTGACCATCTCTTTTGAGAAACTATAAATCTAGATTTAACATTCTTTAACAGATCTGAATGTCATATATATATATATATATATATATGTATGAAGGAATACATTTTGAAAGACGTGTTCAGGATTTGATATTCATGTTCACATTCAGTAAAGCCTGACAGAAAAGACATTCATTCTATTTTCTGCTACTATCATTTGCACTTTTTTCCCCCCTCTAAAATAAGTTCTAAACAGTAGATAATGTCCTCGCTGTTATGTTTGGCCTTGCAAAGCAAGATAGACACAATAGTCAGTCAAATTAAACAGAAAATAAAGCTTAATTTCACACAGTTATGACATTAAATTGGCACCCTCTTTTTTCATTTAGAATATCCTTTAATATTTCTACAGCACAGACCTCTAAATGAATTTTTTTTATTTTAAAGAACAAGTTAGACAAGTAAAAAAACAGCAATTTCTCATAATGTTATAAAAAGCAGTGGGGGGGGGATAAAATAACTTTCAACAGCAAGGCAATTCAGGAAATTGTCAAAACCTTCATTCATGCCGAATTGCCCAATATTCTGTTTCAGAGCACTACAAACACCATGTTGAGCTGAACAACAGAGGTCAGAGGAAGAGACAGAGGATCCCAAAAGAGTGGATCTCTCTTTAAAGCTACTCGGGCCTGCAGCAGCTCTAGACACCACGAGAGTTGTACTGCAATTGTAAACTTTTCTGTTGATATGCAAAGCAGCATGGATCATTTTATGTCCCCATGGTAACACTGCCCCCGCTTTGTAATAATATAATGATTAATCATGGTTTTAGACAAAACCATTGTTCCACCATTAGTGGAATGTGTGTGTTTCAGGGCCAGGGATGGACACATGGTCACGGAATGTGGATCCCTTGTGGTTACCACAGACATTGCAGCTAGTTACAAAGCTGACTCCCGTTTGTGCAGCTGTTCATTTCTCTGGCTAGTTGTGTTGAATTTCTGTAACGCATTGGAAACCGTTTGTAAGGACATGTCTACCTTGGAGGCAGCAGACAAACTCAATTAGCAGACACTTAGACAATTAGAACCTCTTATTTTGTGTGGGTTGCTGTACATGTTACAATTAATTTACTACTGCTGTGGCTGCGGGCTTATTTTTAGGTAAAACAAGTGGAATACTGCTACCATAAAAAGTTCAATAGGTTCATATTCAGGCCGCATACTGCCAAAGGTTAGTTCCTTCATCCCTGTTAAACAAATTACTATTGAGACACCTAACCATAGGTCAATGTGTACCTTAACCAACAGGTAATGACTTGATCTATGTTTTCAATGAAAATAAAATATTAGTTTTGCTTGGATTTCCTTCTCATCTAAGAGCTCCTTATGATGACCTGAAACGACAATGTTTGTGGGATATATGTTTTATTGGAATCCAGCAAAAACAGTACACGGGACGAATTCCAACAGGTGTAACAATCTTCGGATTTAATAGTTTAATGTTAGGATGTGAATGAAGCACATAGAAATTCAATCTACCCCTTTGCTTGTCTATAGAATGGTGTAGCTTGAATACATATGCAGGAGTACAGCCAGGACTGAGGAGAAGGGTAATTCAATCAGCAGCACTCCAGCCTGACACAGATTCACTTTGACAGTTGTGCTTTACCAGTAATTCATCTTTCTGAAAACAGACACTATCCCAACAATGATTTCTTTCAACTCCAATACCTGGCAAAGGGGTGGGTGAAAATTTAATAACAGGTTTTCATTGGCTAACACCACAATCCCTTCAGATCTCATCCTATCAAGAGTACCTTCCCTTTTTCCTGATGTCTCTGAGAAAGCAAAAGCTATTCATGTAGAAATTTCCAACAGAGACACCCATGGTAATTCCTGCAACGTAACTCACAAGTGACCATACTTTTAAACAGGCTATATGAACACACCAATGCACACTGACTAGTAGTGGAATGCATAAGTAAACAGTGTGAGGGTAGCTGTGTGTAGGGGTCCAGATGGGCAGGCAGGGAGGCCTGTCCTGGGAAAGGGCTGTCCCAAACCCATACACCCCCTCCTCAGTACCCGCTGGCCCTGTGTGCAGGACTTCAGCTAGCCTGGCTTGAGCAGCAGAGGGTTAACTGCACTGCCCAGTCACAGGCGTGAAGTGAAACAATGAAATAATGGCAGCGAGTGATCGCTCAAAGGCAGGGGGCAGGGTTGGTGTGGGAGGGTGGGGGCTCGCCATAGGCTCCTGCAGATGTTGCCGGGCTTCGGCGGGTCACACAATCACATGTATTAGCATTCCTGATAGAGGGAGCCCGGATTAGGGAGCTGAATGCCTTTCTCAACTCTGTCAGAGTTTTGAACACGCCGGAGAAGCACAGCAGAGGGAAAGAAATCCCAGACATGTGGCGAGGAAAGGTGGAGACAAGAGTATAGGAAAAGAAAAGCACCCTCAGACAGTGTTGAGGAAGGCCTAGCTCACAGAAAGACCAGGCACAATGTTGAGGGTAGGAGAGAAAGGCAAATGCAGAGTAAGATTGACAGACAAATTGCACCAAATTGACTAAACAGCTAATGAAAGAGTTTAACAAACAGACAATAAAGAGAAATCAAGCATGTGATAATTTAATGGTTTTGTGAGGTTGGCAGAGGGAGTGTATATGTGAAACGAAGATTTCTATTTGTGGCTGAATGAGTGAATGAGCATAGACAAACGGCTTTCTTTCTTCTTTGTATGCCTGGGTGAGTGAGGGAGAGTGAGAGAGAGAGCAGAGACAAAAGCTTTTCTGAGTGTATGTGTGCTGTCCTGTCCTTTTTTTTCCCCAGGACAGAGGTCTGGAGAGGCCTCATATTTCTGGCTGCTGTCAGGCTAGGGTGAGAGGCAGAGACAGCAAGGGGCAGCTGTTTTCTACGAGGTACCCTGGCTCCCTCACACACGGCTTTTGATCCAGCTTGGCTTCCTTGGCCAGCCAAGTCTCCCCCAGCGTATGTATGTATGTGTGAGTGTGTGTCAGGTTATGTGTGTATGTCAGAGGGAGAACACATAAAAGTGGGGGTGTAACTGCCATGTTCAGGGGGCACAAGTGGTGGCCAACCGTGGAACAAACGGTTAAACTTCAGTGGTAAAATGAAGTGAGAAGCAGCACTAAACCAGGGCTTTTGCGCTCTTCCTCTCTCTTTGTTTTAGCACAAGACAAATAATTTCACAGGAATGCAGCAGGGCCAGTTTTGATAATGTTGCGTATTCAGCAGCGATTTTAGAAAATAGAGGGGGAAAGTGAATAACAAAGACATACTAACAAGCACAAACACTGACTGACTCTACAAAAGCAGTTTTCCTGTACAATAAAGGAGGTATTGCTACAGTTGAATTTTGATTTGGAAAAAAGTAGAATTAAGCCAAATCATCTGCAGGGGCAAAAGAACATTATCAAAACTGCAACTAATCCAGGTGCAATAATAAAAATAGGGCTATGTTAGTATAGTTTACTGCACTATGGTTTTATCTAACAGCGGGCATTTCTTTATACAGGTTTCTAGTAGGAGCCTATTGCATCCTGCTGTCATTGTCCTTAGATCCCTGATAACAAAGAAAAAAAAACAGGCAGTGACACTGAAAGCACATAAAATCTGCCGTATTTGACAGTTAAGGGAGGTGTACCTTTGTCCTCATCCCCAGCCAATGACTATCAGTGACTCTACAAGTTAATATTTGCTTCTGCCTGCTCATAAATTTGCATTGCATTAGAACCTGACCTAAATGCATTTTTATCACCTAAAGTAATTAGCTGAGCATTACTTGGGGGGGGGGGGGAGAGAGGGGGAGAGAGAG
>NC_060169.1:18993151-18997653 GCF_021292245.1 Micropterus dolomieu
GAGAGAGAGAGAGAGAGAGAGAGAGAGAGAGAGAGAGAGAGAGAGAGAGAGAGCTATGAGGCTGAATCCTTCCTGAATGGGTGGTGGCTAGACAAAAGCTACAGGAGGGATGGCTATAGAGAAAAGCAGAGCTGGGCCACCAGATGAAAGAGGAAGTAAACAGGGCCAGAGTGCTGCCTCTTTAATCTACTACATTAACTCCAGCACCACAAGGGGAGGAGCCAGGCAAACGGCACAGCCACACAAAAGGGGAGTGTCAATGAGGGGGTAATAAGGAAAGACAATGAGTAAACAAGCAGGGGAAGTCCAGGTCTGGTGTGCTACAAACTCCCTGCTTCTCACTGCCTGGCACACACAAAGGCCCTGCTGTAATTAGCCAGCCCAATAGATTGTTTAGCATTTGCATATAAATGCCCTCAGAGGCAAACGCTAAACACGCTGACACAAGCCATGCCCAAAACAGACGTTCGCCACACCTCTACCCCTCCAGGAGGTCTCATGGGTCCACTTATGTCGGGGTACCCCCTCCCCTTCGCATTGTGCTTGTGGTGGGTACAGGCACAAGCTAGCATCCATTACACAAAATGTGGACAGCCCAGTATAGTGTGGGTACTCAGTTCGTGTTTCTAGAGAGATTGTGAAACAGTGTAGCCAGGCTTCCTGTTGAAGGCCCACACAGCCATCTGTCATGTGAAAGTACATTTTGCCCTGACCACAGGAGTGACGCTCAACAAGAGAGAGGGTGCTGGTGTCATTCTGATGTTTTGTTATATAGTAATTCTATAAGGAAGGCAGGAAAGAACTCATACAGATATATCCATACATGAATGCACATGTGCATGAACACCCAAACGGAGATGTCCCGAGGAAGCCAAGGGTCAACATAGTGTGAGAAATTAGTGTTCTGTCTCGAACAGGGTCAAAATATACAGGCTTGTTTAATGTACGCTGTCTGGCAGGGGGAAAAAAAGTTTTGTATGAGACCTGTGTCTCGGTTCTATACTTCCTCTTCTGTCTGTTGTTTTGACAATGGCGATTCATGAAAAAAATAACTATAGAAAGGAAGGAAGTGATGAGACTGGTGTCTGTGCCCTCCTTCCCTCCCCATCGGCTCTCTCTCTTTTCTCTCCTTCCTCCAAACCCATATTCTCTCCAGTGTAAACAAAGGTCTACACACTTGCCCTGCTCCTGGTGCTGCTAGGAGGGAAATAGTACATCCACAGAGCTCCTGCACCATACAAGGGCTACTTCCTGTGTTAATCCTCAGCCCAGAGTGCAAATTTACCAGTCCACTCTGCTTGCAAGAGTTTTCTGTGCTTTGCTCATGGCCCAGGGAGGCCCAACGAATTGAAAGCTATCCGCTAGCACTAAATACTTGGTTCTCACCAGCAATGTGACCTGTTGTTCCCCATCAGGGCATGATCCAACATGAGGAAACACCTGGCTCCAACAAAACACAGGCCATAAGAGTAGTTTATTTTATAGCCATCCTCCCACTGATACAGAAACACACCTTGCCTGAGTTGGGGCAACACTCGATCTACAGAGGTGATGCTGCCCAAATTATACCTCATCTATTGAGGCAATATTTTTTATTTCTAACACATGCATATGATTTAGAACGGCTCTGGAGGGGAAAGTGCTTAAACATCGCTCTGGGGGAAAGTAAAAGAGCTGCAGAAAAGCAGAGCATGTCTTGTCAAAGAATTGGCACTTGGCATGCAAGGAGGCGAGAAACAGTTGTAACAGTCAGTATCCGTTTTGAGCCTAGCTCGTACCCCAGGCTGACTTCCTATATGTGGTCAGGGTGTGTTTTGTTTTACGGCTTCACACAAAACAACGCTCGCTTGCTATTTGTTACCACCTGAGTACAACAGTAATACAGAAAAGTCAAATGTTCAGCCCTGCTAGGAAAAAAAAACCCAACAAGAAAATGTCACCTTTAATTAAACCTAAACTGATTGTGTGACTAGCAGACACACAGCAGATGATCAGGTGATGATCATTATTATTAATGAGTATATTGCCTTCTTCTGTTTTTGGCGCCTCTAAATTAACCAAAACATTACCAATAGCTGCATAACCTAGGCTGGGCCCCTATCTTCATTCATTAAACAGTAGGGAAAATTAATGCCATGGTGACCAGACGAGGCAAATGACGTCACAAAGCAGAGGTCACCAGTCTGTCACGGCCGTCTAGCCCTGTGTCATCCCCATGGGACCTGCCCCACCCCCTCAAGCCTAGACCAAATCTCTGCTCTGTGGCACTGAATGTCAGAATGAAAACCAAACAGTCGTAGAGGGCTCCGTGTTGAAGATGTAAACGCTACGGCAAGGTCGGTGTCATGAGACATCAACCACTGGGTGCAAAACAGCATTTAGAGCATAGCCTGCCAGAGAGGTGAGAGCATAAGGACCAGCCAACAAGACCTGCCATTAAACTGGATAAATATACATTTTTAGTTGCACTGTTGGTGTATGTGTGCTAGGGAGAAGAGGAGAGCATGTCTCCTTCTCCTCCTCTGGCTAAACACACACACACACACACACACACACACACAGTACATCTTTAGTTTTTGGTGGTGCTGTATGGGAGTCTGCTTCTCTCTAATCAATTTATTATGAGGCACCAGGGTCCCTATGTTTGTTCATTTAACACAGGGAAAATGAGAAAGAGCATTTGTTTTAGGTACAGTGAGAGAAAAAGAGGAAACCACGCGTGTTTCAGGAGGAGGAGAGCAAGAGAGGAGAAGGGTGAGGCGAAGCCACATTGATACAGAGACACCCTTCAGAATAAATGTAGAGGTGTAACCATTGTGGCTTTGAGGAAATGTTAGTTTAATTGCAGTTTGGCGTAGCATTTAATGCGGTCTGTATGACACCTGGCATAAATGGTTTACACACGGGACAGTACCAATTATAATTCAGCCAATCAGAAAACTTTCATAAATCCACTGACATGCTCACTGCAACAGCTAGATGCTTATTTGACGAGATGGGAATGGCGACAGACGCACATGCAGTATATCTTCTTTTTAATTACAATGTCTGCAGAGGTGGGACTACTATAAACAATCATCTGTGCAATCAAACAATACCGCCAATACCATGCATTATAATACATTCTCAAACTGAACAATAAAATTATTATGCACAGTTTTTGTATTGTTATTGCTAGTAATACAATACAAAAAAACTAGAATATAATGTGCATAGTTAAAGACCTGAGGTATCCAACTATGTCATTCATAATTCACTCAGCAGAGAGACTTCTTTGTTCGAATTGATAACTAGGTGGTGGCGGTGGTCAAATCAGCCTAGATATTTACTGGCAGACACACACGCTCAGAGTACAAAAAACAGAATGCCATTACAATTCTGCTGAACGTGAAGCTCTAATAGATACTTCTAATCATTTTCATAGATCATTAAAAATATAAAATGTGTGAATCTTTGAATGTGCTTATCAAAAACCATTAGCACTTTCTCAGTCACTTCACACTGCAGGTGCTACTAGTTATTTCACAATGTATATTCTAATAATATATTTTCTTATCATATGTATTTTGTGTTTGTATGCAAAGCACCAACACAGGTCAAAATAAACTAAAAAGCTCTCTGGGAGTTTAGTATGTGATTTAAAGGGCACTTTCCAACAACAAAAAAAAAAACAAAAAAAAAGGGTGAGCTTAATATCACATAAATAAAAAAGCAAGTAATGAACTGGGTTACTATAAGAAAATATCAGTGTACAGTATGTGTGCGCACGATACACACTGGCCCATGTGTTAGAGGAAAAAAGGAAAACGGTAGAAGCTGGAAGAGAGCTGACATCAGAGGACTACGAGGCTACAGCACTTAGAGGCCATTTTATTGCTTTGCTGTGGTCAAGTGAGGTGCACCGAGCTCAATTCCACCACAACAATGGCAAAGAGGGCCGCAGAGACAAAAGAGGGCTATCCCTGCTTCTTAACCCCTTCACTACTGGCAGATCAGTCGCCGGGGGCACAGAGCGAACAACACTAGGCCACCTCAGGAGAAGCTAGGGGAATGACAAATAGAGAGTCCCAACATATATATACCTACTGTATGACAACAGTTCTCTCTCACACACACACACACACACACACATATTGCTTTCTTACACAGTAAAAATGATGCAAACCTCATAAGAATTTATCAATGGGCAGATGGAGTCTGCTTGCTTTTCCTGACCAGGAAGAAGCAGTCGGCAGCTTCACCTCAGCCCTGTCTCACACTGAAATACACGGCAGCCTGCTCACTATGTCTTTCCATCTCTGCCCCACCCTCCCTCTCCTCTCTCTCCCTCTCTCTCTCTCCCCTCTCCACTGGGAACATGGACAGGCTACTACACATTTGCAAGTGAATTACACTTTTTGTTGAGATTTTGTGTGTGTGTGTGTGTGTGTGTGTGTGTGTGTGTGTGTGTGTGTGTGTGTGTGTGTGTGTGTGTGTGTGTGTGTGTGTGTGTGTGTGTGTGT
>NC_060169.1:18997673-19048122 GCF_021292245.1 Micropterus dolomieu
AAAAAAAAAAAAAAAAAAAAAAAAAAATGGGGAAGAGGGTGTGAGAGGGAAAGGGTGCTCCTGCCATCGCTCTTTTCTTTTCTTCTCTCTATAATCCTGAGGAGGATAAGCTGTGAGGTACACAGAGAGGAAGTGCCATAGACCTGCCGGGATCCAGCACATCCTAGCAGAACATTCCTACAGCCCGGCTATCAGACACGCATATAGACAAATACAGACTGAAACCCCTCTCAGCCACACATAACTACTGTTTGTCACAGTCGCAGTGTGGAGTGGACACAGTGCACACACAGAAATAAAATTAAAATCAGTATGACCTAAATTTGAAACCAAAACTCAGCTTTACCTACAATTTGAAAACAGCTTCAGAAAAAGCTGAGAAGCTGATAGCTTGATTGTACAAACACACACACTGTATTCAGTACTAATACAAGCTGTGATGTTGCATCATCGGGTGACCTGACTGTAAATTAGTGACGAGGAAAACTGACATGCTGATGGTCTGAAATGTAGATCACCTGACTGCGTTTAAACGTCTTTCATACAAGATGTAATTTCTTTATATGAATAAAATCATTTTTAAGTGTTTACATTTAACCTCTGTGTCAATTGTCAAGTACACAATGTTATTTTAATTTAAATTATATTAAATGTTATGTTACAAATATGTAATACAATAAATATGGAAGATGAAGGCAGGAGCTACGCAACTGATGCACTCACAATATTTTAAACCTGTCACACTCTCTCTCGTGCGCATACATACACACACGCGCTTACATTTCAGTTACACAATGCAGATTTCACAGACACAGATAAACAATACGAGGGCAGTTATCACTCCACGGAGCACAGTAACATAGAGGAAGAGGAAGAGGGTGACAAAGAAATAGGGGAGGATAAAAAGACGGCGTGTGTGTCGTCAGAGTCATAGGCCAGAGGGGCCCATGTATTGTTCCAGGGCTCAGTGTGGGGAGAGAAAGGCGACCTGGGCCGCCTCTGTCTAAGCGTCCTCCATGTTTTATGCATTCTGTCCTTTGTGATGATAAGCGCCAGTGCGGAGGGTGGAATGCTGGCCTCCAGGGTCCAAGAGAGGGGTGGGCTTATGGGGGGCTGGGGTGCAGCTCAGTTCAATTTAGCAGGAGTGGTCCCTGTCATCCCTGCTTCGCCCGCGTGTAGGCATATGTAGCCTACACAGACACGAAACCGTTGTTCCTCCCATCCCTGAACGCTAGAGCTAGCTGCTGCCACCCCAAATAGGAAATATTCACAGAGAGTCGTAGCCGCTATGCTACACACACACACACACACACACACACACACACACACACACCTTTTACAATACTGCCAACCCTGGACAGGCATGCATCAAACTGGTCCTCCACTCACAGTCGATACAGCAACCCAGAAATACAAGTCTTTTTCACTGTTACAACACTGCTATCTAACCAACAGCCTTGTTTGTTACAAGACTGATATTGGACATTTATTACAGAAGCAATATTGAAATTCTAGTCAAGGACACAGATCCACACACACATTAAACCCCCCCTTCCATGACTACAACAGTATTCATTTATTATTAGAAATGAATACAAATTTGTATAAATCTGTATCACATACTATTGTGTTCTATTCTGTGACAACTTGTGGATTTCCTTCATTGAAGGAGAGAAAGTCAAAACAGAACCTATACTTTGCTTTTAAACATATTACTGAATGGAGAAAAAAAAAATTATTTCCCCATATGTCTATTCTCTGTGTGCCTGCTATATATATATATATATATATATATATATATATATATATATATATATATATATATATATATATACACACACTGTGATTTGTCTGATTTCGAACACAGGCTTAGATTTTTGGAAACAGTTCAAAATTAATAAATATAAATCACTATAAAAACAAAAGTACATCATAACAAGGCCTTGACTTGGCACATTCAAAAGAAATTAGATTTTCATAATGCCAGTCTTGGTACAAATCACTACACGGCTGTGCATACACAAATTCAGAGGCACATGAGCACCTTCTCAGTCATAACTCTAGTCTACCACAATGATTTAACCAAGATTGTTAACACGATAACATATTGTGAGAGAACAAACCACAAAAATCCCCGCCAACTTCACTTCAAAAAGATAAAAAGGATGACATTGAATAAGAAGAAGAAAAGCTCAAAAGAAGACAGGGAGGGGAATTTTAGAGAAAAGGGGTGCTTTCTGTGGATAAAGAAGAGCCCTTTTGGACACTCTGGGCTGCTAGGATTAAGGATCAGGTACAGCATTCATGCGCACACACACACACACACACACACACACACACACACACCTGAGCATGACAGTCATCTCTTCCACTCTCCCTTCCCACTTTCTCGCTCACCCGTGCTGAGCCGAGATCCCGCCCCCCTGCCGGCTCCTTTATGATAGCATGACATGTACACTGGCCTCAGCAGAAGGACAACTGGAAGAACTGGTCCTCTCTGCAGGGTCTTGCATATTCAAAACCACACATCCGATTCAAAGCCGTCATCCGTGTGGCTACACATGTCCATACAGCTAATGGATGACATGGACCGTTTACGTTCTTATCTAAAACCAGTGAAGACGCATCCACTCAAAGATAGACCATATTCATATTTATAATGCTCAGCCTCTTGTGGAGCAAATGGTATACAGTGAAAAGAAATTAATTTAAACTGACTGATAGCCATGTACTAAAACACAAAATTAATAATGATATAAAATCATTTGTTTAAACATTTCTATTCACACAAGACACAAAATCATTCTATATTCTGCTTGTCAGAGCATAATTAGGTGGATTTTTGTGTTCTGTGTGCATACCTAAAGTGTGTTTAATCTCCCATGTATGGACATGTACGGCAACCCAAGGAGGGCTCTCTCACGGTGCCAGTGCCCGAACACGGAAAGGTAGGAGTAAAGGAGGGAGAGATGCAGAGACACACTGAGAATGAGATGGAGAGAGAGAAGGGAGGGGGGAGACAGAGAGAGAGAGAGAGAGAGAGGAGGAAAAGGGGTTATGACAGCCAGAGGCGCGGTCTCCCCTTTCTCTGTGGTACCCCCCAAACCATGAAACGAGCCTATCCATGACAACTGCCACTTGCTTCATCTCATTTCCCCAACTGGAAGTGCCATTGCTGCTCATACAGGAAAATGCTATCTGTATACTCTGAATATACCTGTCATTGAATATGGTAGGGGAAACAGTGGATAACCGTTTTGTTGCTGTGCAGGATCAGTGGCCACTGCACATCTCCGCAGTAAAAACTGTCATCACATCGCTGCATTATAACACCAAATATTTTCTTCATTATACGAATAACAATCATAACAGCAACAACACACAGATAGCAAATCCACCATATGTACTTACATGAATAATCATAACTAGAATCATGTTCAATCCCTAAATGCAAGGTACTGCCATTATAAATAAACAAACTTGCATATTTTTATCATTTTGATCTTAACAGACAAAGGATTTTCTTATGTCTAACACATTCAAATAACATGTTAACAATTTAGTTTATTTTTTAAAACCATGTAGGTGTAATGGTTTAAAACAGTGGCCTGATGTCAGAAAAGATACACGAAGCAATTCAAAATAAATTCAATGAAATTAATTTATCAAATCAGACTGTGTGTGATTGAGTGAAATATTTGCATGAGAGTATTTTTCATTATTCTGAACAACTGAGTCATTTACTGTTTTCCCATTTTTCCTTCAGTTATGGTATACAACCTAACTGCACCTAAATGTTTTATTCATATAAATCTAAAAATGTTTTCTTGAAAATATAAAAATAATTTAAGAGAAAATAAAAACCTAGCTTTGATAAACAAACAAAAAGGAAAGAAGTAACTCTGACCACAAGTAATGAGTTCAAATTCTTTTCATTTTCAATTAAAATTCTGAAATGCTGTCTGTGGTGAAACCATCACTCTGTTGGTACTTTAACAGCTCACACTTCTCATGAGATAATATAGTTAGCTACACCAAACACAGCGTCTGACAAACACACATTTGAAACGGAATACATAGAAATAAAGCCAATGGCATTCCTATACCTTTGCCAGCAACTGTTATAATTAAACATAAATATGACAATGAGACGAGACAGGAAAATCAGACAGGTGAGATGACAGTAAACATTTCTGCTGTCTTTGTTTTGTAAAAGAAGACAGAGAGAGGGAGGAGGAGGATGAGGAGAGGAGTGTTACTGTCAGACAGGGGAGGAAGGGAGATCACTCGAGTTTTGGCACAGCAGCCTACCTGCCCTGTACACTATTACACCTTTGAGTTTCTAACACTGGAATCTAAACACGCATGATTTACTGTGCACCTACACACACACACAAAATACTGGGTTAAAGAACAACACACATTACAAAAAAGAGCAAGGAACTAAAAATGACAATTATCACTGATTTAAAATGATTGATATGAAAGTCAGTTTCCCCTCTTTCTCCCAGGGCTAATCTCTTTCCGTCTGCTCCTCTCCAGTCTGAAAGGTAGGGATCTGTTTATTTGACCTCTTCCCCTGATTCCTCCTCCATGGCCTATGGTTATCTGACCCCTCCACCCAACCCCCTCAACACTCCTACCATCAGCCCCCTCTTTTTTGCCTCTCTCTCACTGCCTGACAGCCTTAAACGTTTTGTTTTATTAAACCTGTTACTGGTCTATTTTTGTTTCTCCCACCCTAAACTAAAGCCAAAGTCTTAATCCTGCAGATGCTGACAACCACAAGTGCTTTGTGTGGCTCCCAAAACATACCAACAACTACCATAACCCTTTTCTCCCAGCCAGACCCACTCTCTCCCCATCCTCCCTGGGCTGTTTGCGCGGGTGTTTCCTCTTTTTTCTTTTTTATCTCTGCACTCACTCCATGACCCCTGTTCCCCCTGTTTTTTGCTGTCTGACCTACCCCTCCACCCACACACACATAGCTCATCGCCCCCCTTTCTGTTTCCCCCAACGGTACACATATCCTATCCTTGCCTCTGCACGCTTGCAAAACCTATTTTTCCCTTCTTTCTTTCCCTGTCTCTATGTCGCGAAAAATACCCAAGACTGACTTATAATTCTCGCAGCCTTTTCTGACTGTATGCAGCTCCATCCTATCCGAAAAGTAGCCGCTGTTTTTTGGTCATATTTGTGGAGATTTTCGGCAAGCAAATTACACCTAAGCGTCAAGATGACAGTTACCATTTCCGTTGTCTTTATTTTTTTCCGATCAGATCATTTTTTGGGCAAGATTGGTAACAGTGTAGTTATAGGCAGGATTAAACTACATATTTTTGGAAAAGGCCCATTCAGCTTACGTTGGCTCTCTTTGAAAGCCTCGTTTGTGTTTTCCTCCGAGAGTGCAGCCTGTTCTATTTTGGGTATGTGGACGATATCTTGTAGTTTAACTTTACAAAATCCTACAAATGTTAACTGCTGAGCGGCAACTAAATGCATGCAATGACCTATAGGTTTAGCCTGGACCATACTTTAAGTTTCCGGCAGTAACTTTAGAATGATTATGTCTGCTTAAGGTCAGACTAATAGGGCAATGTTTTGTTTTCATTCCGGTCAGCATTTCTCGAGGAAAAAAAATGTTCTCTTGAAAGTCAGATACGGTAGCCAAGTAGTTCGAGGGAGCAGCTACAGCCTGCCTATGTCTTCCCGAAACCACATGTCTGTTCTCTGAAACGCAGCTCAGACTCTCAGGCGGTCCGTCCACAAGGTCCTGCTGATCCGCTCTTGTCATGAAGGAGACCCGGGGCTTCGTTTTTCCTCAACACACCACATTCACGTAACACACAACCGCTCGCAAACATGAACCCCTCGCGCACGCATACACGCACACAAACACACACGTCGATCGATTTGCATGTGACTTCGTCAGGGAATGAGCGAGAATCGACTTAAAAACAACGCATCAAAGAGGCAAACAGCCATGAAAAATAAAAAAGAAAAGAAGGACAAAGTGGGGTAAAGAGGGAAAGTGTATCTATAGAGGAACTGAGCCAGGGCGGAGGGATTGCACATTTCAGAGAGAGACGTGTCGGAGAAGACCAAAAATGTGTTTATCCAGAAGAGGATTTTAAAAGCACACGACGGTGCTGAAAGCCGCTGGATGTGGCAAGTGCCAAATCTGTCAAAATAACAAAAACGAGAGATGTCCCCTTTCGCCGGACGCACACGGACCCACAGGCTGGACTTGGAGCTCCTTTTCTGGGCTGCGCTCATGTGGAGCTGCCGCTGCCCTTCGTCCGCTCAACACAGCCCCTTTCTTAATGCATCTGTGCCTTAAAACACGCTTCTCGACACCCATAAGCCCACTATACCTTTTCCCGATCCCACCGAAATGCACATATTTGTTTTAAAACCGTGTTTTTCTACGGTCAACTGCTTGGAGAGGATCGCTGTCTTGCCCATTTCTTATCTTCCATTCATGAGGAGGAGAGGACGAACGCTGATGTAAACACAGGTAACGATACGAATAAAACCGAAAATAAACCAAACTACTTGCATGAAATGAACTTGTGATCGCCAGTCTATTCTCACATTGTGAGAATAGCCAGCTCCGCTACATGGAGAAACTACGAACAGATAGGAAAGAGATTCAGATAAGTCTACAGCGAAAAGAATAGGATCGTGGAAACACAAGAGAGGAAAAGAGACAAACGCAAAGTTGAAACTTACAATTTGTCGCTGCCGCTTTGTGATCCTCGCTTTTTAATCCAGTATTGAGATGATTTAGCTAAAGATCCCATCAAGGCAGTCCCGTTTTGGTCAGTTTGCGCTTAGGGTGGCAAAAGAAAGATCATTGTTGTTGCGGAGTGTAAAAAAACGAAGTAGGTAGCTACTAGCTATTAGTTGTTAAAGGCAATATAAAAATAATTTGGATGCAAAGCAGGCGATGAGTCTTGTGTTAGAGGGAGCGAGGAAGAGGTGAAAGTGAGATCTGATGATTGAAAAGAAAAAACTCTTTGGATCTTTATTCCTGCTAATTAGTTTCCTGCAAAAAATGGCTGTGATTAATTCAGTGCGCATGTGCTTCATTACACAGGCACGAAGGGAAGGGCTAATTAGCCGCCTTCTGGATCAATAAGATTCAGCAAAGGAGAGAGCTCGGGAGAGAGAGGGAGGGAGAGAGGGAGGGAGGGAGGGAGAGAGAGGGAGGGATGGATAGATAGATACAAGTAGAAAAAAGAGGAAAGTAATGATCAGGAATTGAAAATATGGAATTAAGAACAGCGGAAAGTAAGAGTTTGATTAGACGGAAGACAGTGAAAGTTAATACTGGAGCAGGCAGCCGCAGCAGGCAAAGCCCGACGCTACAGGCACAGCTTTTCCTCCGCTCTTTTTCACTTTTTGAAACGTTTTTGTACCGGCTTTTGCTTTTTTAAATGAAAGATATGCACATAATTTGGCCACCATAAGTACAGAAGCGATCGTGCTTTATTTTATTCTGTCTCTTTCAACCCAAGTTTGTCATTTTAATCGTGTCAAAGCTGCAGCACAGGACTGTTTTTCCAGTTAGTTTACAGTCCACGTTTGAACAACTTATTGAAATACATAACTGAGTTACGGCGGCTGTAGTGACTAAAGTGGAAATATGCTATTCTTCAGCGTTGTGTAGGTTACTTGTAATTATGCAAACAGCTGTGGTGTTTGTAAAGAACTAAAAACAAAAACTCGCAAAATGTTTAAAGCTATTTCTGTATGCAAAACTGTAGGTACAGCAACATAAAGGCTGCCACGATGTAGCCTACTATTGTAATCTGCAATGGACAGAGTTTGTCAAGTACAGTGGCACCTGGATAATATCGGAGCTAACAACGTATTTGTATTGGTAAATATATATTTTAAGTATAAAGAGAAATACAAAATGATCAAGACACAAGTTGACATTAAGTAGCCACTGTGCGTAGCTTCAAAATGTTTTGCTTTTATCAACTTTACGTGATTCAACCTATAGGCTACACAGCATTTAGGGAAATCCCAGAAGATTTTTATGTTTCGATTGCAAACAAATATTAATTGAACGATGATAGGCTAAATGATGATGAAGTGAAGACTAAAGACTACTTTGATAAAACTTACATGTTCCTCCTTTCTCAAGTCACGCATTAGTGTGTATGCATGGAATAAACTGAATAAAACAGTAAAATTAAGACTCATAAGTAAATTTAAAAAAAAGTTAAATCCAGCTTTATAAAATATGCCATAGATGAATGACGGAGGATATGAAGGACGTGTCGTTTTTACAGTTACTGACAGGTTAAAATACAGGATAATACTTTATAAAACAAATATTGTAATATAAAAGAAACCTATTGTTTCAGTGATGTAAGGGCATGCATAGCATAAAGGTTCACACATTTTTTCAGGGAAATTGGGAAACTCCAGAGAACTGCTTTGTAGCATATTAGTGCCATATGCAAAGCAAGTTCAGCTCTTTTTTATAAATACTTGTTAAAGCTTCATTGTATCCTATATGGATGTAACAATTTATTTAAATATTTGAAACATGTGTCGCGGGTGTTAACAAAATATAAATAGGGTTATCCTTCTTACCCAGCACACCAGTGGAAGCCTTGTAAGTGTAGCTGTACCACAGAGGGATGATGGGGGGAAACAGGTTATCGTGACATCTGTTACGAAACTGGTGGGAACACGTTGTCAATAGGTGTAGGTTCTCTTAAATAAAAATAACACTATAAATGTGCGACAAGGTGGCAGAGTTGTATGAAGGCGTTTGGTCAGCTCGGGCCAGTATGCATTAAATGTGCTATAGTATATATGATATTATGACAAGAAGCTCAAATGGTCAGTGTCTCATCTCATTTTGATATGTTTCGTGAGTAGGGATTTGAAAATGCCTTTACGATCAATACTAACATACATGTGTTGAGGTTCTCTCGTTTGTTTTTCTTAATAATCTTTCCGTAAAGCACTTTGCCTCTGTAACTGATGTCCTCTCGTTTCCTCCGAGTGAAAAGACTGTATTGCAAAAAAAAAAAAAAAATCAGCCTTTGAGTCTCTCAGTGCTCTTTGTTATGATAATTTTATTGTTGATTCTCTGAGGGAAATGGACAATCCCTCACCCTCAGTATGCACACTTTCTGTGCAAACAGCTCCATATAGAGTCCTGGTCCACTGAATACAAGTAGCAGCTTTCACTGATCACATAACGTGCTATGTTTATTGAAACAATACGGATTTGATAGTCTGCAACTATATACTGAATTCCGATACAGGCACACATACTCTGATCCAAACATTGTCCAAACATGCTATAGAACCTAAAATAGCCATTTAAACAACACTGTGCAGGAGATAAGCCATTACAGACATAATAAAACGACCTGAGCTATTTTATTCAGACGTGTGTTGACTTGCATAGCACAGATAAATCTAATGCCTGTTTTTATTTTTCTAAGATTGCACAGACCGATATGTTAAGCAGCTTTTCGTGGTGTTGTAGTGGTGAAGATGGCTGATGAAATATATAGGCTATATTTTACATTTTCCAAAGGCCTCTGACTTAAAGGTTAAAAAGGTTATGAAATCCCCATGGGATGCAGCGTTTCTGCAGATCAAATAGCACATCCCTTAGAAGAGCTTATGAAAATAAAACTTCATATATTGAAGCCTATATGACCAAGACTCAACTCACCCTCTCCATCTCTCTCTCTCTCTCTCTCGCTCTTCCTGCTGCTAAAATATATGGTGTGCTGTAACATGGCATTTCCTCAACACTTGCCTTTCATAAGCCGAGCCAGGCACTGATACCTGTTTTTAAAGCAACGTAGCATCTGCTGTATAGCATGCCTCTCTCAGAAACACAAGAAAACGGCATCGCTCCGTCGAACAGCTCCGCACATATTTGCAGTGTGAGAGGCAGGGCTGCAGGAATCTTGAGGATTTGTGCTTGTCTGCTCTCTCGGGAAGAAGAGATTGTAAAAATGAATAGGTTGAAAATAACGTGCGAGGGGAGCTAAAGGGGCTTCGAGATAATAAAAGAGTCTGGTGTAATTTGAGGCTTGTAGGAGGCAGCTTTGAGCCAGTCAGTCGCCTAAAGCCTAACAATGCAAACTTCAGTTTACAAATTTATGCAAAGGCCTGATTGACATTACTCCATCAGTGACCATATTGAGTACGGTGTTGGCTAAATCAAAAGAGGACCAGCCAGACGGAGGCCTTGATGCTTTTAGGGCCTATGCATCACTGAAGAGGGAAAAAAGGGGGAACTGACAGGGTCTGAAGCTTTTGTGTTGCCAGCGTTCAATTGCGCCTCTCTGTGGGAAGGATAACTGTCCACGTGCCAGCCTCAATAGGCACACATCGATGAGTGGCATTGCAAATTCAACACAACCTGTGGCTATGACAGCCCGTGGATATGACAAAGAAAGGCAGACTAGCTTAAAATGCAAAATGCTCCGTAGATGTGGGGCACATGAAAGCCCTTGACCATCACCAGAGCTGCAAGGAACAAAACAGTGCATTCAGTCAGAGGGTAAAGGCCCATAATCGTGCTTGAACCGTTGCTCTGTGATGGGGTTTCGCACACCCATGTGCACTATTTGTCAACTTTTTTGAAATATTTATTTTAATGTATTAAATTTAACTTCGTTATTACATATATGTATCTGGTACTGTGTGCGTGCACGCGCGTGTTCGCACGCACGCGCCATCCCAGACAAAGCACAAAGGGAAACAGAGGAAATGAGCAGGGGTGAAGGTATTTAAAGATAAAAGCTGCCATCGAGGAAAGTCCTATAACTTTATAAATAGATAACAGCACTTATATTCCGAAGGATTTGGGGGTTTATGATGCTGATAGGCTGTAATATTAACAAGGAGGGTGCCAGTCATGTGTTCAGGCTATAGTAAACAAAGATAAAAAGGGCATCAGACATTCTTTAGGAAACAGGCTGAGTAAGATTATGCTATGGAAATATTTCTAAATAAAAAAAACCTACAATAGGTGGTCTGAAAGCTCAAGATGGGACACAAAACAAATAACGCTGGACTTAATGTTAAAATGACAAATAAATTGGCATTTTACTTTAGTGATGAGGATAAGATAAAGACACCTTAAAGGCAGTATGAGACCTGCAGCGCCTGTATGTTGGATTCTCTTCTGAGTGACCCGCTGCGGTCACTGAGTTGTGCGTGTTTCCTGAAAGGCAGATCCTTATACTTTAGCCTATGTTTTGTTTCTGAAATAGAGATGATTCACATTTTTCATTAATAGCATTAGCAGTATATTAGTATTCTTTTTAGGCTATAACTTGTAAGGGGGGGGGGGGGGGGGGGGGGGGGGGGGGGGGTAGATTTGAATTTTGAATTTTAATATCATTATTTGTCTTTTTTATGATTCTCGACTGAATGAAACCGTTAAGGCTGCGCTGCACCACAACATCACTGCACATGAGAGCGGCTGGTGTCCGGCTCTCATGTGTCTATAGGGTGGATAGGGCACCGCAGCCAGGTGCAATGGGAGCGCCCTCTTATGTTCAGCCTGACCACTGGGATCAAGCAGCGCATCAACTCTCTTACAGGAGCCAAGCGCCTGCGGACCAGCTGCTCTTTGCAAAAGCGCGCCTTTGCTTTTCAGTCTACATTTTCAGTTTAACATTAGGCTATATATTAGACTGCCTTGCGTTTAAATGATGTAAATTAACATGGTCGGGTTATTGCGTGCTCATGTAGACAATGCACGGCGGAAATCACAAACATTTCAGATAAACATTTCACCAAAATAGTTGGTCTATCCATCACTGTCCCAAACTGCCATCATTTTAAAATAGCCACTTGGCTGTTAGGGAGTGCCAATGAACAAAAGCCCAACAAAGATCAAAATTTAGCCTCATTAGCGGAGCATCCTGCAGAAATCAGCACAATTCACATACAATTCTATATTCAGAAAAATACATTTAACTAAAAATATGCAGGCCTATATTTAATTAAAGATGACCTTTTTTGAGTCCTGATGATTTGTATATGACTGTGGATGCAGTATATTTTACACACTAGATGGTTTTCCACAATCATGCTTAATGTCCCTGGTGGACAGAAAACACATTTTTGCAAACCTTTAGGCCTACTTATATGAAGTGTATTCCTTCGACTTTATTTTCTAAAGCAGTATTTGCAAGTATTCTAATATTGCACCTGCCCTGTGGCCTCGTAGTTTCCTATGTTTTATCCTCATGTCATGCTTAGCACGCGGAGAATATTCTTGAAGTGGGTATAACTCAGTGTGGTGATTTTTTGGTGTGAGCGAGTAGCCTTGTGTATCAAACTAAAATGCAACGTTTGTAATTGTCATTGCTGCTGTTTTACATCTAGTTTTACCTGTATAACAGCATGTATTATTACAGATCATTTACTCATCATTCAACTGGTTTTCACTTTATTACAGATGCATAATTGTATCCCCACAGTAGAAATCTGCCCTCAGTGACTTAATCTTGTACTGTTCATATTGGTGGATATTTGCGTTATAAAATAGGCTATAACGTTATGAAAATGCTGTTATGTTAAACGCCTGTGTGTTGATGATGTGGGTTCTTTTTATTTATTTTTTTGCTTGTTTTTGTTGTTCCAGATGTCCTGTATGTCTAATTATGGGAATGGTTTGGCTTCTGTTTTATTTATTTTCTTTGCTATTTGTTGAATCTGATTGTTTACTGCAATATGTTTCAATAGATTTGATTGATATTTTAGTTTTGTTTGGTGATCTAAGTAAATACTCTTGCAATAAAAATATTTATATTAAAATGCTTCTTTACAAAATTCGATGTATCATCTGTTTGTTTATTTTTACATCTTTTAACATTGAATCCTGAGATTAAAATATTTCTAACGAAAATGTCAAATTGTTTTATACACGGTAATGATGGATCGTATGCACACCAGACATCATATTTATGAATTCAGTTGTGAAAAAACAGGACCGGTTTCCTGCTGCTGGTGTTGTGATTTTTAGAGTTTGGAATAGAAAAAAAAAATGACGAGCGGCCGTCTGGTCAGTCTGCCTCATTTACATGAGAAACAAGAAGGCATATCAATTCCACTCTCTGTCATCCATTTACTCGTCCTGCCAGTACTACCTTATTAATGACCACATGCATTATTCAAAAACAGTTTGAATTTTAGAAAAATAGTCGCGTTAACACATAATCAATCCAAATCTGATGTCTGTCAATATTTGAAAAATGTCCTAAAACATCTAACATGTCCGATGCTTGCTGACTTTACCTGATTGTCCAGATCATTTCCTCCAGACCACCACTGCTACACACACACACACAAGGTACACGTTACACACACAGACCCCCCCCCCCCCCCCCCCAAAAAAAATCAAGTGTGACTCTCTCTTTTTCTCAGTCTCATTCTTCCTGTCTCTCTCTCTCCTTCCTCTGTGCTGTTGTGCTGTGCGTGTGTGAGCGTGTGTCTGCATGTAGGATTGTGTATGTGTGTGAGCGTGTGTAGAAGGGGGTATCACCATGTCTCACCATATTTTAAAATTAGTTCCGAAATTAAGAAATATTAATTATTTTATTTTAATTATTATTTTTAATTATATTATTATTTTTTACCTTATATAATTATGTTATTATTTCAAAAGGGCACAGGTGCAAATGTTCAAAGGGCTCCCTCAAACTAATGTAAAACAACAACAACAACAACAACAACAACAACAACACACACACACACACACACACACACACACACACACACACACACACACACACACACACAACAACAAAACTGTATGTGAGCCTGCCAAGCCTCAGTCCAGCCTCATCACACCTCATCAGCTTCAAAGTTCATACATTTTTGTAAGAAAATACAAGAGTTTATTTTTCAAACTAGTTATTGATATTATGATTAGCTGTGTGCTCCATTAAAAACTCAGGAGAATGTAATTAAAAGATGCTGCTAGTATATTTTGCTTGTGTTTTTTCTTTTTGTATGTTTAAAAACAAGATGTTAAGGAACAGATATATACTGTAAGGCCACCCAGATATAAATTCCAAGCTCATGAATAGCAAGAACACTGTGCAATTGAACGGGCAAGACAAAAAATAAATAGAGATTAAAAAAACAAAACATAAAGGCAATGCTTTAAAGTGTTAAGACTGAGGAACCAGGTATTACAATTAAAAAGCGTTTCACGCCAAATTGTCCACTAAATATGTACTTTTTGAAGAAAATACACCCATAACTGAAGAACAATTTGTAAAGAAATAAATAAGCAGAGACCAGACCTTCTGATAATGCATATTTCAGGTCGGGGATATAGTGAATAATGGAGAAATCCTGAGAGCTGCTGTCACAGACTTAGGGTGAGAAACAGGAGGGACTCGTGGGGTTTTACTCGCTTTGGAGAGGCTCACTGAAACAGAGGGATCCCAAATCAGAGCCATATGAAGCACTCCAGGCAACAGCAACACTAGCTGGTGGTAAACCGACCCAAACAGAAAGAGGGAGAATCACGGATCCCTGCAACGCCAAACCTATTTAAATGCCAGTTCGTGCTCGCTGCGTTCTGCACTTGAAAGTAACAAACCTATAAAGAGAGTAATTTTCCTTGATGTCGAGAAGAGCTCCCAAACAATACGACGCGATGAAAGATGACAGGTGGAAGCGACATAGAAGGCAAATACAGATCCAGGATTATCGCCAGGGGTCAAATCCTAATCCTGCGTCACACACCGCCTCTGGATGCCCCCGCCTCATCTATCTACAGTAGGCTATGGCCTAGGTCATCAAACAGACAGCAACGATTAAAATTTTGTCTTGTCTAATTCATAGTCAAATCCAGAAAATGCTAAATAAGTAATAAGAGAGGGCTTTTATGCATTTCGTATAGTTTTAAATAACGTATAGGTCTATAAGGCTGTAAATATGCAAACTTAAACACCCAATTGCTTTTTATTGGAGAACGAATCAGGCGTAAAGAGTTTTACAATTCAAATCAATGACGTTAATATGAGGACAACAGCGATGCAAATGAATGAATAATGACTAATAGGCTATACAATGACGACAACGGACAAAAGCAGCCTAACTCCATATGACAGCTCTGGATTTTTCTTTACATACCCAGTGGCTTTTTCAGTGTTTGACGGTGACATGGACCCAGTGGCCTACTACACACGTTCACACGCTAACAACCAGCACACTCAGTGGGCTGCTATGCAAACAAGAGAGAGAAGTGAACACAGCCATGGCTGGGATCCTGCAGAATTTTACATGTGTGGAAATCAACAACTCATATCACACTTATTCCACACAACGCCCCTTGATGCAGAGGCAGCATTTGTGCAGCATCTAGCTAAGAGAGGGACCCAACAAAGCTCATCTGAAGCCTCATGTCATCAAACCTCCAGAGTTGTGAAGGAGCCTTCTGGACTAAAAGCCAGCTGGAGTTGTGTGAAAGTAATTTTTGATGGTCAAAGCAACTGAGGCAGAATTGTGGATGTTTAACCCCCATCAGCTCTCCTAAACCTTGCCTCTGTGGCAGGTGATCCCACTCATACTTGCTGTGGGTGGTGAGTTGGGAGGGTAGGGGTCATGGAGAATTGCCTGTCCATCAATTGGTTTGGCCCCTGTGCTCTAAATACCTTAGTGGAGGTGAGCCCCCCTATAGCCATATGTGTTTCTGGAGCCAATAAAACCAAGTGATTAGTGGAGCGGTTCCTTTTTTAGGTGTTGGCTTGTTAAGAGCGTTAAAAGGTATTTACTTTTGCATGACAGACTCACTACAGGAGGGGTCGACTAAGACCTTCAACGGGGAGCCCTGCACCAGTCCAATGTGCTCTTCCCCTGAGACATGTTACTACTGCATGTATGGATGTCACGTTGGCCTTGCATATCAGGCATAGGGAAGACCCTGAAGAACGTGTATCCTTGCTACCTGCACGGCCAGCTCACATGGCCTGCTTTCCTACCAAGATCACCTTTGTGTTAATTTCAGCAATGTGTAACAGTTGACTGACCCCATTCCTGTGGAAAAAAAACCCTTTACCTAATTCAAGCGCATACTACACTTTTTGTTTAGCTCAGTTGGTAGTCTGGCTGTCTGTCTATTGTGTATCAGACACAGGAGGTTTGGCACTGTAGAGAGTGAATCATGACAGCATGGAAAGGCTATGGTCCTCGCTTAACTGTGTTAACAAACACACAGACATTTGCATGAGTGTGACTGACATCATGCTAGAAGAAATTAGAAACAGTGTTATACCACTTCTTATTCCGTCAGATATGTGGTTACTGAATAATTTGTAATGTTGTGTGTGTCTACAACCATACTGTATCAGCTGAATCGAATCCAGTTAAACAAGTTGTTTTGCTGTTTATAAGGGCAAGAAGATATCAACATGAAAAATTGTCTTTGAAATCCAAAAGGTCATACCCTCCCTGTGGTCAAATGACAGACGGAGAGATGTGATGTTCTCTTTCATAGCTTAGAGGTTAAAATGTGTCCACTGGATCACAGACACAATAATTCTCCACATGGCAGCTTGTGAATTCATCTAGAATCATCACATTTTCAAGTTGGTCTCTTGCTCATCTTGAACTTGAATTACAATTGAAATTTGCAATGATTTTATGCATAATTGTGCTATTTTTACGTTTTTTAACCTACAGTTCTCATTTGAGAACGTAAACCAAATATACAACCAGCATGATCCACACCATGAATACATGTGTAAGTAGTAATCATCAGAGTTTGATTTGTATTTTCTTTGATGTATTGCATTTTCTGACTTGTATTTATGGATTAAAACTGATTCTATGGTGTATGTTCGTCAACAGTTTTTTTAGGATTTAACAAGACATCTCGACTCTAACACAATACATGATAAGTAAAATTAAGGATTACCCTTTTAATTGTAAATCAAATCATCATATGCATAGGTCAGTAATATAGTGATCTTGATATTTTCTTCTAACCCCATTCATAAGAGTGAGACATTAACTGTGGTGGCTGCTTCAGATTTTCCTTTCTGAGTGTTTCAATACACACACATCTGCAAGTATATATTGCAGCACATGCCAGAAGCCACTGTGTTTCTCTGTAAGCTAAGACATAACTGTCGAGCCACGCACTGATACAGTGGAATTGTGAGCTATATTGGCAGTGCTTGTGCATTCTGAACATTCACATGAGATATAAAGCATGTAACAAGAATCATAACCTGTGTTTTGTCTATTTTTTGATCTCATGTTTTTGAATATGTGCAAATACATTTCCTCAGGAAGAAAAGGGGGCGAGACAGAGGAAACTGCTTTTTAACGTATTCTGTTTAGAATTGTAAATGTATTGCATAGGCTCTGCTGTCCAATTACATATATCTTTCATGTATGAAATCATGCATGTCTTTTTCTCTAAAAGGGGGGAGGGCTGGCACAAAGGGAGCAACCCCGACTGCAGCAGAACAGTGTGCAGCCCACATGAAAAATAAGGTCTAGTGTTGGAGCCCTGGGCAAGGAGTGCAGCTCCATCAGCACACAGGCCAGGGAGGGGAGCTGCTTTCCTCCAGACTAGAGCCCTCTCAACTCCTGACTCCTGCTGTATTATCGTTGTCCTATTGTTGAGGCAGCTGACCCTTTGGGTCCTAAATCAGACTTTAGAGAAAATACATTTCAGATCACGTCTTTAATTAGCTCCACAACGATAAATATTGTTTCTTCCCCTTTCAAGTGTTTTCTTTTAGCCCATACTATTAATAATCTTTAAAGATACAGAAAGAAAAAATATCTGATTATTTATTTATTTTCTCTTCTTTCATTCTCATTTACAAAACACTGACCTTCTGCTGGATACTAAATTTCAGTGACCCAAATTTTGTAAAATGACTTTGAACTTTTCAAACAAAGCTCTTTAGAAGCAACATTACTCATCTCATATGTCCTCCTGCTTTCACTGACACTTTTGTAGTCCAGTATATTCACTTAATCGTATACACACTTTTTAGTTTTAATTAGGCCTATTTTCAGAGCAAAAACGTATGCAGCTGAGAAGTTTGCAATTTTACCTTTGATGGGTAAAAACTGCCTTGCCACACAGGTACAGAGCTTAATCTCAATATGTTTATATCAGGCACTATGTGATTCCAAGTCATTGCGTGAGAATAAATAAAATCATGCCCTTATCAAGCAGAATAATTTAATATAGTCCAGATAACCTGGAATCAAGTCTTAACTGATGACTGAAAATGTGTTGTCAGTCTTCTGCAAAACAACAGGGAAACCAGACCCTAATAAAACTGGAATAGAAACTAGAAATCAATTTCAAAGTCACTCTGAATGGAAATATTCATTTCACACCCATGTGCTATGAAGCCCCAAAATGGATGTATGCATCAGAAATGTGCGATTTTTTCAGATTCAAACACATACTGTATGTCTACTCTTATACGCAACAGACACACACACACACACACAACATTAAACACACACCCATCTGTGAACACACACACAGCAGTGACATTTTATCAGCTAGTAAATCACTTTTGTCCCCTTAGTAAACTAAAAAACACCCACATCTTGGAACACACATCCCATTGACAGCTTTACTAATAACTGTTACAGAAAATGTACCGAAGAGTGGATACTGTAGATGTGTCATTTCATAAAACCATAAATAAAACATATTCCATGTGAAAACATGAGTATTTTCTTTACACATGTACATATGTTGTTCTGCAGGTTTATTTGTATTTGCTGTGTATGTATGTTTTAACACATCCACACTGTGTGACATATACAGTAGCTAATGAGAATACGCTCATGTATCACACGTGTGATCCACCTGCTCACACACGCCAAGTTGTATCACCTTTCTAGGACACTTGCTCTAGCTCTAGCTGGTCATTGGCAAAATCTGCAAAGAGCCTGTGAAGAACCCAAGGCAAGGGTCTATCAACTTAACAACCTCAACATATTCAGAGCCTCTAATTCGAGAGGAACAAACAGCTGAGCAGAGCATGAAAGCTGGGCATTTATCAGCCAGCCTTTCCTTTACACAAACACTGAAGGCGAGCTAACTGCGTGGGGGACACAGACTGGGGACAAGTTAGCTTCAAAGCCCAGAAGAAGTTAAAGGGCTTAGGGCTTGGACAGCAGGAGCATGGGGGACTTCACAGCCTTACCTGATGGGGTTTTTGGTCTGAGTTGCCACCACACGAAAGCCTCTCTGACTGTGTTTCCTTTTCAAGTGTCTGTTTGAAGTCAGCAGGCAGAAAGGTCACGCCCTCTTGGTCACAGCAGGTTTGTCGAAGCAATGGTGGATGGCCAGCGGCTATTGCTAATGTTCAGACTTTTGTCTCTTTCTTTGTATAAACAAAAAAACAATAAAGATGAATGTAAAGCTATTGATCCGGTGCCTGGGGACCTTAAGAAGGTTTTGGTGATATACTCCTAGAATTCCAGGTATTTCCAGGGTTTTCCAAAGCTATATGGTTTGGGATTTAGGGACTCCCAGGTCACAAGAAGAACAAATCAGGATGACCCCATCACCTGGAACAAGAAACAAACACAGAAAACATCAGAGTCAGAAACATGTTTTGAACACAGTTGGAAATCACGACAGCAAAGAAAGAGTTCCATTGCAGTCCTGTCAGAGCGCCCACAAGTTCTGCACCTCACCCCTGAAATCTGAGCACATAATAAATGTCTTTCAGGAGAAGCAAACCAGAGCGGTATGATACCATCAAGACTTCAAAATTAATCAGCTGTTTTTAGAGCCAACAAAATTAATCTATAATTATTTGTATGCTACTACTGCAGGAAAGCCTCTTATGATTTCAAGATTACATTTAATGGCAAATGAACTGCTGTGAGTAATTCCTCTTCTCATACCACTGAAGACTTTTAAAATGAGAAATGAAAAAGATTTCCGGAGAAACTTAATTTCCCTGTAACCAGAACAAGACATATTCCTGTAATAGCATATATAATTGCCTGTTCTGCAGTGGATCTCCCGTATATGACAACAAAGTCTCATAGACAATACATATTTATTCAACTGTCATTTCCAGCGATGAAAAAAAAAACATGTAAAAAAAGACTTTGAATTCCACATGGGCCTGGTTTGTGAAGCTGGGTAAATATGCTTGTCATATGTTCCAATAGTTCCACAGCGACAGAGATTCAGTTAAGGAATACAGGCGGGAGAGGCAGACAGTTTGTGATAACTGAATAGCTCTTTTGAAGCCACTTCCATTCGGAAACCTTGTGCGATTATTTTTACCTCTGTGGTTAGACTTGAGTTAAAGCCCATGTTTAATTGTTCCCAAGAGTTCTTATTGTGGTGCTGATAAGGAGCTCAGGGAGCAACATTTAAAACTGCATCAAAAATAACTAGACTGTCTCATTGGCCACAGGTCTAAAAGAGTGACAACAAAGGATCCAGGTTAAAAAAAGAAAAAAAAGAAGACAGACAGGGGCAGACGTCTTGTTTGGGTGTGACGGGCTTGTATCTGAATGGTTTTATATTTTTTTTTTGGTCCTGAATTTAATGTGTGCTCAGCTCAACCTTAGTTAGCTACTCTAAATAAGGAGTATACAGTACATTACTTGCTAATCAATAAATAAATGACAGTGTTGTGTCAGCAGTTACAGCAGACAGAAAGCAGGGCTGTTAATTTGTCGTCCCTCTTCGTCTCTCTCTCACTCCGTCCGAGGCCATGACTTACCGGTTTGTCAGTGTGACCTGTGGGAGTGTGTGTGTCGGATCAATAGCCCACCCACAGCAGAGCCGCAGGCCATCCCTGACCTGGGCTATTGATTAGGCCTGGCTCAGCTGCCAATAGCAATGTGCTGGATGTGACACTGGGCTAAGACAGGAGCTGAGGAAAGGGGATTCTGTATTGCCAGTGGCAGCCCCACAGCACACCGCAGATAAAAGTCAATTCCACTTAACCAAATCACTGACAACTAAATAGTTAGCAGATAGAAGAATGCCAAGAGTCTCTAATGGCAGCAGCTGGATGGCTTTGGGGATTTCCGAGCCTGACCTGTGTCGGGGAGCACAACAGGCCATGGGAGCAACACTGACATACGCAGGCCTTTTATGCAGGTTGCATGTCAGTCTGTTTGTCTTTTAATCTGGTCACTTCTCACTCTGCAAGATACACCTGTGGCATAAATACATCAGGGACACCTTCTCTCAAAGGCTCCCTCTAGATTGATTATATATCTCCCCTGGTTTTATCAGGTCTTGATGAATCACTGCATTTTAACTTATTTTAATTATTACATAAATTTATCTGCAAATAGAATAATTAAATCATTTGAAAGTTATCTTAAGAATGCCTTTAAATATAATGTAAGGAATGCTGCTTCCAGTGAAAGAGACACAGGGCAGTGTTTATGACAATGTTTTAAAAGCAGCTATTAAACATAAGCTTTACAGTAGTGGCTCCTGTGCCTGCATCCACAGATGTAATGCAGTCCCACTGAGGTTGTCAGACTCCTTTCGATCCATCTTGCTCCCAGTCATTACCAGTCCATATTAGAGTAGTTTACATGTCACTTTACCGGTCCTTTGCCTTGTGAATGTAATTCTGTGGCCACTGCCGTCTTGTGCATTCAGCGCCTATCTATGGCTCCATATCTCTCCCAGTAATTGCTGAGTGACAGAAAGGCAATACTGACCACTTCATTATGGGACAGCCAGACTGACTGGACATTGGTCTCTTGGCTCTGGGTCACTCTGGCCAGACTGACCTTATCTGCCCAGGTCGACAGGGGTCAGTCCCCCAGAATTTATAAGGACTTTACTAGAGTTGCCGTGGGTGCCATACAGCAAGGTCGCTTGACCCTGGCGGACTGCTTATATCAGGTATTGATTGCAGTTTGTCTACTTCAGTTGAGGCTGGACTAATCTCCCAACACTAGGGTCTCAGGGGCAAAGGCTTCGTATAAAGTTAAGTATTGGAAGTAACAAGAGTGATGGTGGGGCGAGTGGGTACTAGTGATCATAAGAGGGACACAACAAGAGTTGTGGGGCTTTGGGGTTTAAAAAAACAATATGTGTAAGAACAGTGAGATCTAGCAGCAGGACTGGAGCTACAACTGCTGTTCAAACCAGGAAAAGGTTCAATTCTTAGGGTGCACTTGGGGGATGAAGCTCTGTGCATGACAATTTTATAGAGTAATGAAATAAAGGATGTGGTAGCAAGATGTATTGAACAACTGCAGTTCTGTACTTTAAATGAATTTGGGTCTGCAGTCTGAGAATCTGTTCCTTCTTGCTGTCTTCTAAACAAAGATCGGATACCAGTCACCTGTGTGTAAGAATTCAACACGTACTACTATTCACATTGTTTTAATTTTTTGGTTTTCTGCTGTTTGCACCCAAGATGGTTAAGTTAAACAAATTAGGCACTGAGCAGTGTTTGCTCAAATCATGACAACTTATGCCCAATAAAATTAATTAATCCAGCTGCAAAAACAATTAGCTATGAGTCTTTCTGTCAACCATCCTTAGCTATAACATATGGATAAAGATATGTGTGATTGTTAGTCTGGAACTGAATGTGTTTTGGGTGGTTTGTGTGTGTCTGTGCCAGCTCGTGTCTGTGTGAGACCCTTTATGTACATACTAAAGCATCCCCGGTGCTCGTTAGATCTAGTCTCTCAGCAGCTGCTTGGCACCGTTCATATTAAATCACAATAATGGCAGATGAGCTCTCGCGCTAGAGAGACAAGCATCTGTTTGAAACTGCACTTTATTACACTTTGTTCCTTTAATCAAAAAAAACTATGTGAAAAGATAACCCGGTTTTAAAAATCCCAGATAAACAGCAACGATTGCATCTTTAAATAATAAATGATCCCCTGCCTCTTACAGACGGGAATATAACTGAAAATAATTGAAGACAACAATGTCCTATAAGAGCACCACTCGAGCAGTGCTGATTCAGAATCCCTCATAACTTCAAACATTCAGTCATAAAGTATGGATAATCCGTAAAAGAAAGGCATGCGTCTGTTTACAATTTCCTTCTAATTAAGGCTACAGGATGGGGTCTACCTTTGTTAAAGTTGATGTGTGTTTGTTAGACTTCCTGAGAAACTGTACCACTGGCAAATTAGGGGTGGAATACAAAACGAAACAAACAATAACACTCTAATATGATCTGCAGTCAAGGAATAAATATTTCACAATCTGTCTACATTTGACACACTTTCAGTTGAGAACAAAGGAATCCCAAACAACAAATTGCTCAAACTTGGTCTTGAGATGATAAACCTTTTGACCTGCATTAATTCACAAAATCTGTCCCCAATTTGTTTCGAATTTAAGGACACATTGCTACCTCTTTTTTAAGTCAACAAGAAAGTCCGGTTGGCTCAGTCGTGGAAGGGAACAGATTAGAACAGATCAAGAAGGTAACAAACAAAAATTCAGAGTAAGGCAATTTGGGAGCCTATGGCACATTTAAAGATTTAAGCAAAAGCAATGAATTTGGCAAAACATAATGGTGTGCTACTTTATAACCACTGATTAGCCTCCACGTGGAGCCTGGGTGAATGGCTGGTCTTAAAACATGTTCATATCCCTGAGATGATGATACACAACAGCATTTTACTGTATAAGACCAATGGTGAGGTTGAACTAAAGAGTATGGAAAATCAGGTAAGCACCATGCTGATGAAGGTGATGGTTCCTATTTTCCCTCTGTGAACCAGGCCAGCAGTGTGCTGTGTGTCCAAGAGGGATAAAGCAGTGCTTCATGATTAATCACTGGACATAATAAAGCTTCTCACCATGAGCACACAGTCCAGCTGATTCAATGATATGATTGGGGCCGATTAGAAAAGAGAAATAATCATTCCTTACAGTGCATTCACAGTACACTCTAATGATATCTTCTGATTGGACCTTATGGAGAAGATAATAAGGGCCGTCTTCAGAATGGACTCTAAGATTATTTCTTTAACTTCATGAAATGGGGCCACAGGCCTGGATGCTGCAGATTTGAGGATTAAGATAAGCTGACCTTTCACATTATGTTGCCATGTATAAAAGATGAAGTTTACAGTCCTTCATCACATTAGACCTTAGCAATGGTTAGAGCCTCTGTGAAGCCCCTTTGAACATCACAATGGTTTTTCAGACTGGTATACAACAGGCCTCTACCCCCTAGTGTGGGATTACTGTGCTTGCGTGTGTATGTGTGTGTCTGTGCGCGCTAAAAGGGGTGTGTTGAGGACATGCATGCAAGCTTGTTTAGACAATACTAAAGTGCTAATCCAGTGTAAAAACTTTATTCTGTCTCTTTTCTTTTTCATGGTCATGTGGAACAAAAATAAATTTTGAAAAACAACTTGTCTTGACTGGTAGGTAAAATATTTTTACGCCTCAATTTAAATGATGAGGCATGTTAAATTAAACAGATTTGACAGCAATGGACTATTAGTACAGTGTTACTAGCCTACAATCAGTGGATATCAAACATTTTATCTGTCACACGTCAGGCTTGGCCCCTGAATGCCCATGTTAACTCCTCATGTTGTTGGGACAGGTTGCTCTGCCCTGCTAGTGAGACACTCAAGAGGAGAACAGCAGAGCATTTAATTTCCACAGTTCTCCAAAATATCATCATCATAAGTGTGTTGTATTGAATATTAACATCTAAGTATTCTATGAAAAATGAAAAAAAAACCTGTCAAATGGAAGGCAAAGTGTCACTTGTTTCAAATACAAACCAGCATGTTTAAAACATTTTCTTGGATCAAGTGATATTATGTTGAAACTAGAGGAGTGATCCACCTGTCAGTTGCAAATACTGTCACTTCAATCTCAAAACAACTGAAACTATATTTGAAACAAGTCAAGCGATCTCACCCTGATGGCAGGTTTTGAGGTAGATAAAACTAAATTGAAAAAAATAACTTAAATTTGACAAAATTTTGGGTGCTCATGAGCATTCTGATAGTGAGTGACACTTGGATCATATGTGTTCAGCAGAGCCACAGTCTCTACTGGGCTGGGCTGAAGAGCTATAGGATTTTACAGGCATCAGGCTACTGGCCAACATCTCCAGGCTTCTTTGATGTGGGAGGCATTGCTTACCCCTATAACTTACAGCCCAGCTCTGCAGGGACTTATTTTTATAACCTCTATTATTTTCTATCATAAATATTCAAATCCAGATCTTAAATCCAGAGCTTAGTGAGTAGAATAGCCAAAAACAACATGCGGCTCTTCAGCTTCCCCCAGCTCTCGCTCTTCTATAGAAAATCATTATGAAGATTAATATAGAAATCAAACAGAATGTTGAGATGAGACTGTAGGAACCAGTAAAAATAATGCACTCTACGAAAGACTCGGGATGGAATTTTTGGTCAAGGATCTTGGGGTTTTTTGTTCTTTATTTGTTTGAGCATTTTGACACATTCTGCATTTCCTCCTTTTGGCTGTGAATTAATATTTGCAGCTCGAATATTAATCCTGATTCAGTAGTGGATTAGTTTGCTATTGTCCCCTCTGTGCTGAGCCCTAAATAAAGGCGCTGACATGGAGAGGAAATCTATACCTCTCTGCCCTGCAAACAAAGACCTCTGCACCCGGAGATAACACATGTCCCTTTAACACAGACCCCCCTACTCTACCCACATGCTGGATCCTCCATCTCCCTCTCCCTTTTCTTTTTCCCTCATCCCTCAATTCCACAATTCCCCTTCTTTTCCTCCCTGTCTGTCTCTCTCTCTCTCTCTCTCAGAAAAACTTTGCCATGGTAAATTTGCAAGGCAATTGTGCCCTTAAACCGCGCCTCTTCCTCAGCTTATACCATGCATTTTCCAGAGTTTATCAAAGAATACAATAGGGTTATGCTTTCACCATTATTCTCCAGGCAAGAACAGTAATTTAAATGCACCAGTACTACTGAGGCAGGGTGCAGCCCTGCTGTCTCACTATGGAACAGAGAGAGATGAAAATGCGTTACAAAAAACGCACTGCATTACTTTGTTGACCTTTCCTGTTCTCATAGTTTACAAACAGCTGTGAAGCTCCTTCCTCTGGGCTCTTTGTACATCAGAGACTAGGACTGATGGAGGCACGCCATGCTTAAATGAAGGGCTTTTTCTAACTTGCCTCCGTTGTGGCTTACAAACACAACCTAACAAACACACATTTACTTTATCTCTGCCGCCAAAGCCGTTGCTAGTGAGGGAGGAAATACATAGTGAAACAGATATGATGGCAACCTTTCATGTAAGTATATATTTTAACACAGTCTGTTCAACAACAACAAAAAATCTAAAACATATGCACACATCAGTACAGCCACCCACACACAGAAACAAGTTTAATTTCCTCATCCACTGTAATAACACCAGATTTTTTTTAAGTTAGTCTGTTTTCATAGTAATTGAAGCTTATGTTGCACTGCTATTTTGATGCAACAAAATGTGCAGACCAAAGTTCATCGCAGAGCCCTGTCTTCAATAAACCGCTGTCCTCAATGACACTAATCAGCACACACCTGCAAGTTCATGTACTGAGGTAACTGCACACATGCACAGACCAGCGTTATTATGGTAAACTAATCCTGAAATTAAAACCAAAATAAGCAGTGAATTTTTTTTTATGTACAATGCACTTTAAGAAAAACTAAAACTAAACTAAAACGATATTTCCTGGTTACAAAACTAAATTAAAGTGAACGTAAATTCATTTCAGTTTTTGTTTTTAGCAATCATATATCACTAATGAAAAGAGGAGACTTAATGAATGAACTTTTGAATTTCCTTCAACTCTCGTGAAATTGAACGGACTCGACAATCCAGGAATGACGCTACGCTGCAGTATATAGAGGAAGCAGCAGTGCCTGATTTGCACACCAAATCAGGCACTGAGGTGAAAACACCAGTTCTCCCATGTATTTGAACGGGGATAGTGCGTTTAGGCTGTAGCGATGGGGAACGCAGAGCATGCTGGGAAAAAAAACTGCTGCGGCGCTGCAAAAAGTTTAACAGGATCAACTTTTGGAGAAACACAACCGGACACGCTGCTGTGACCAATCACCTCATCATCAGACTGGTCAAACTGCCCCACGCTGATAATCTCCCAGTTGTGTCCTCGCTCGGTTTATTTAGTGTCTCCAGCTTTGACATCTGCATCTGGCTTGAATAATAGTGATCCCAAGAACCATCCTTTGGTTTGTGTCCATTTGTTTGAGAGAGAGAGAGAGAGAGAGAGAGAGAGAGAGAGAGAGAGAGCGAGAGAGAGAGTGTGTGTGTGTGTGTGAGATAGCGAGAGCGAGCAGCGGCAGTTGAGAGAGCTAAAGAGTGAATGAAGAGAGGAAGCAGTGGAAGCGAGAAATCCTCTGATTCACTCAGAGAAATAAAACGTCATTTTCTGATTTTCTGAAGCACAAACAAACACAGCCACCCACCGCAGCACAACTCTGCGCTAATCGTCACAACGCCTGATTTGGTGTAAATACAGCCTAATAGTTGCTTGCATGCTTTCATAATGTCTCTCATTGGAAAGTCCTGAGCGGAACTACTATGGACTACTGTTTATCGGTTTACTGTTTAATGATTAATAAAAAATGTGTTCATGTATAACGAATCTCTATTGTTTTTCACATGCAGTCTAGTCTTGTAGAATTAAATAACAAGACCACAATATAATTGTGGAAGTAGATCAAATGCCATTTAACCAAGGTATTTAGCTCAGGTCGAACCAACAGGGGTTGGGATAAAATTGCAGGCAGCCTATGACAAGTTTTTAGATAGTAGATATGTACAAGAAGCTAGAGAGGGAAATAAAGAAAGATAGACTAAGGAAACATGGAATAAAAAGCAAGGGAGGAAGAGAGAGAGGGAAAAGGAAAGAGAGAAAGGAAGTAGGGGGGAAAGGAAGGAAGGAGGACTGAAAATGCAGTGAAAAGCCAAATAACAAGTCAAGGGAAAGATGGGGGAGTGTAGCAGACAGTTGGCGATGGACTGGACCAGCCTGCAGACCTGGTCAGACTGATGAGAACGGGCAGCCATAGTGATGCCATTATGTTAGTAATCAATCCATTGGTGTCCGCGTGTCTGGGTGGGCAGATACTCACAGTCTAGAAGGGGTTAATGGGAAATCAATGAGAGGGATGTGCTTATGAGCAGGACATGGGGAAAGGGGGACAAGGGGGAGAGAGTGAAGAGAGATAGAAGGGTGGGGAGGGGAGATAGGAACATTGTTTCCTGTGATAGCAGCAGACTTCCCAGATGTTATCTGTCATTCAAAGGAGCACTCTGGTGACCAGATGTTTAGGCTCAATGTGGCGGAGTGGGTATACATCGTACTGGGGGATCAATATAGGTCAAGTGCATGGTAATATTTATCACTACTCTACACACACAAGACATAGATGTCTTTTCAACACAGTGACTTGTGCTGAGCAGGAAAAAACTATATACAAACACAGTATTTATATATATATATATATATATATATATATACATATATATATATATATATATGTATATATATATAAATCACAACCTCGTGATGTGCTTATTTATTTCAGGAGGTCATCTGGCATGATGGTGTTTTCTCATTAATATGGCTCATATGACTGGCCTGCATCAGCAATATCTCCTCCTTACGTCCATTATGGGAAACAAAGGGGAGTGCTGATTTGGAAAGAAAGGCAAAATAAATACAGCAAAAATCAGCCAGAGTAGTTTTCTAAAGGCCTGGGGGCATTTGGGGAAGTGGATGGGGGGTTGGAAAGGGGGAACCAAGAGCAGGTCCCAGTGCAGTAAGGCTCTTTGTAGTTTGAGCAGTCTCAACTAGCCAGAGGCTTACTGCTCTAACCCCTACCACTCAGAGAGACTGTTTGGGGAAATTACACCACAGAGTAATAATTAATCAAGTAAACGCTGAACTGCTTTGATTTGGATTACATTAACATATTATCAATAATGTATTAATCAAATATAAATAAACACCTCTGCATAATAGCATAGTTAACTAACTCCACTTTCACACTTGTTAAAAAAATTGGTCTTCTTTAAGCACTGAGGAAAATCACATCAAACTATACTGGAAACAGCAGAGTTTTTGTGGCACTTAACTGTCTCTGTTCATCAACTCACTTCTTCATCACTGCATCACCCATTTCAAGTGCTTCTACCAAGATGTAGAAAAATTATAAATTCATTTATTTATTCTTAACAATGGCAGAATGCATCATGCCGAATAAATAAACACACCACTGATGAAGCAGTGAAAACACAATGCACGTAATTTGTGCAAAGCTACTCCTGGTTTGATTCCAAAAGTAGCTAAGTGGATTGAGGAAAAAGAGTTAGTCACTTTTATCATTTGCAGAGGAGTTGAATCAGCTCTGCTTTTGTATTGTCACTTAAATGCATGTTCTGTTTTTCTCAGATAAGTTGTGTTGTTTAAAAGCATCCGTTCTCGCCTAACGCTTTGTTCATTGGGGGAACTTCATGCCCAGGGATTTTCTAAACACAATTCATCAAAGTGGAACGGCAGTCTTTTTTTTCTGCATTCCTAATCCTTTTTGCTGCAGATGAGAGATTTGCTGTTCAGACTCATTAAGATTAAAGCGTTTTGCCAGAGTTATTTAAGAATGCAAAGTTCCATGTGAGACCTCTCAGAGTTCAGAACAGAAGAAAATCCTATCGACACGCTCGGTGCACTGGGGGCTGATCTTAGCCTATATTTCTATATTTGGTGGCAGTGATTGAGTGATAGCATGTGAAATGGTTTTTCCTGCTGCATTATGGTTTAGTTACAATCACTTTTCCATTCTTACCATTAGTAGATGGTTATGGCTGTGATTGCTCTGTTTGTCTTCACTTATTAGATGAATGTGTTTACCTGTAAACATATTTTTAAAAACTATGCTTTTTACTTCTATTAAGTTACCAGCTGGTTTTAATCAAAAACGTGTGTTTATCGTGTTTGAAAACAAAGCATAAACTGGAAGACAAATTATCTTTTGTTAAAGGAAACAATACATTATGCGCATAGATTGTAAATGTGCAGTTAACTAAGTGGTATTTTGCTTTCTGGTATTATTTTGGCAGCAGAGATTTTGGCTGGGGTAAGAATATCAGTCATCTCTTTGGACAGACAATAGTTAATGTTTAGCTGGAGGAGATGGCAGCCTTTTCGCTGAAAAAGAAATTATCATTGGATCGGACTGAGTGTTAGTCTTCTGCCTAAGGATTTTTAATATTAGCTTTTTTGGCCGGAGACTCTGTAGCCTTTTGGCTGTTCTAAAGCTGGAGAAAGACTCAGATCCCGTTGTTGGTAGAACACAGCTCCAGTCTCGGCACCTTTCCCAAACTTTCCAACTCCAAGTGTCGCAATCTGGTTCCATTTTACAGCTGGCCTTGAGATTGTAACAGAGCTCCTTTCTCTCCCTCCTCAACCGCATATTTAATCCCTGTGCTTATGTCAAACTTAATTACAGGACCTTGTACGAAAAAATAACAAGTGAGCCTTGTAGGGGTGGGAGAGAGGAAAGGAGAGTATTAAGAGAGGGAGAGAAAAAGAGACATAAGGAGAATGCTAAGAGGTGTGGGGAGGGGGAAGAACAACAGAGACATTTAATCTGTAGACTCAGTATCTCAAATTACGTGAACAAAAAGCCTTGATGTAGAGTATCTCATGTTTAGCTGAGAGTGGAACATGTATGTGTAAAAAGTCAATAGTGATATCTATTGACAACTTAATCTACAAGATATATATTAGTGGCCTAAAACACCAAAAATATGTCCTGTACCTGAGACATACAGCACAAGGATTTAGTCTGTATTGCATCTACTGTACTGTAGGTAATGGCTAACCTACATTTTCAAATGAGGAGAGGCAGAGAAGGTCCTACTGAAGGTGGTCCTAAGAGGTCCTACGCCCATATCTTTTAACTTACAACCCAGCAAATTCTCCTGAACCCCCACAAACCAAAAAGAAATAATCATCCGACTAGGTCAGTCTGTGTGTGTGTGTGTGTGTGTGTGTGTGTGTGTTTGTGCACATAAAACTATTTACTCTGTAGAAGTGGAACAGCCGGGGAGAGATGTTTAGTCTGTCAGTTTAAAACTATTACCTCAAACTCTGAAAATATGAGCTGAGCCTGTCGTGCATCGACACAGGGAGACAGCACTGTGAAGAACAAACCTTTGAAAAGTCTAAATCAATTTTTGGGGGAGTAACATAACAAACACTTCAGCGCAGTGAAGAAAAGGGGATCTCTTTTTGAAAAGCACATATTCATACAATCTTCATAAGGCAAAACAGCATAAATGCAGTATACATGAAGTCTTTTGAAAAGGGAGATGACAGGAAGTGAGAAAGGGAGAAGACACAGGGATGCTCCTCAGAGAAGCAGATAAAGCACAGGAAGACCACCACTGCCGTACACCTACCCACCCACCCAGCCTTTAGGCCAGTCTGCTGGCTAAAGCCTTCCCAGACTGGACATGAGTGGCCAAGAAACAGACCAGAGAAGGGAGAGAGGTTCCCATGCCACTGGTGCTGGAACTGGCGCGCCACCCGGAGGTATTTATAGCAGACCAGCACTAAAGGGCCGGGAGAGAGGGCATGCTTGTTTTCCTTTCCATTCCCAAGGCACTTTCACCAGGCCTCACATGTGGGTGTTAAATATATACCCAAGTACTGGGAGCAACATTGTGGGGGCAGAGAATAGGAGGCAGTGGAATAGGAGTGGGCTGTGGGTGGAGGGAGGTAGTGAGAGATGGGGAGAGGAAACAGGAGCGTGGAGTCTGGAGTGAGCTGGATGCAGACTTGAAGAGTTGTGTGGTGTAGAGGTGGAAATAAATGATAAAGAAAGAAACAACAAAGGCTTTTTAAACAATAAAAAGCCTGATGTGGAAGAAAAAAAAGGATGAATGAATTTGTGTACTCTTCCCAAGCTCGAACAGGCCTGAGAAAATGAGGCGGGCCCAGTGCCAGCTTCTGGACCCAGTCGAGGGCCAGACAAGGATCAGAGGTTAGGGCCGAGCTGAACCCAGTTCATCTGGAGAATTCACAGTGGAGAGGCAGGGGAAAGACCAGACAAAATAAGGGGGCATTTGCAGGGAGGTAGTGTAGCAGTCCTCTTGTTGTGGCCTCTTTAACATCAAATGATATCTGGATCCAAGAACCAGCCCTCCCTATCTCCAGCTGCTTCCTCTATATACTCTGTGATGTATGTCTGTCTGTCTCTCTCTCTCTCTCTTACTCTCTCTCTCTGCATGGGAATTCCAGAGTGACATTATTACTATGATGAAAACAGATCCTATAAATACTGAGCACTATGATGAATATAACAGCGATTATGGGGGCAGCGATAATTAGATCAGGAAAGAAAGAAAGACTCATTGAAGTTTGCTCTGTTTTTGTGTTTGGGAATTCCTTTCAACCTTGTGTCTTAATGTATGAAGTATTACAGAGGCAACGGTAGTGTGGCAATCATCTGGGTTTCTAGGAGGGCCACTTGGGGCCTCTTCAGTGATCCTCTCTCCTGTTTCAACTCTCTGCTCTGTCTCACATCTCTGTAAAAGCCACCCTGCTGTCTGCTTTTTTAATGATGGTTTGGCCAACAAACAATTAATAAGCTGCCCCACAGATGCCTGTTAAAAATGAAACAGCTGGAACTATGGAGCGCTCCCAAATGGGGCCATCCAGTGGCTCCTGCTATCTCTCCATCCAGTTTTGCCCGTCAGGTTTTACCCTTGTCAGCAGCTCTGTAACCCACATAGGTCCAGCTTAGATCTTTAAGTCCTAAGACTACAGCTTTAACAACACCCTGACCTGAGCCCCTGTCCAAATCCCAACTGTAGAGCAGCCATCCCACCAGCTGATTGCGTCAGAAAGATTCCACAGCCATGGCCTCTGTTTTTTCATACTTGTGGGAAAATAGCAGTTTGTGTTTCCTTGGATGCTTCACACATTCCTCACCCTGTCTTCACATTGCGGGGCCCCAGAGACTGGGCAGGGCCAAAGCCACTCAAGAGGAGGTGCTTGGCAGATAAGAGGTGTGGCTAAATGAAAAAGGAAAGCAATTTTTTATTGTTTATTTAGGAGTGAGTTGCTAGGTGATGTGATCTCAAAAAAGGCACTAATTTCCCTGAGTTTGATGAGTATACCAGAACTTGGACAGAAACTTTCCAGCTCATTTAAACTCTCAGAACACAGCTGGGAATTATAGATAACAGAACATCTGGAAGTCACAAAAATACTTCTCTAGTGTCTAATCCAAACTAATTCAAAAGTCACCACATCCTGCCATGAACGGCATTCCCAAAGCTAACTCAGTGACAACTCCAATATTTCAAAAAGTAGCCATGTCTGAATGACATTCTAGTTATTTGGGCGAAAGTTAAATCACTGTAGCTCATGCATAGCTTTGAAATAAATTACGGATGTCCCAACAAGTATTTCAAACACTACATCTACTAGATTCATGTAATCAAAGTCCTTATGTGATGCAGTTGCAACACACACACACACAAACACAGATACACAAACAGAGCCACTTGGCCACATTCAAGTTTGGTCCTGACCTCAAAATTTCAAGACAAAGGTAGTTAGTCTTGATTTATGCATGCTTCAGCTTAGGATGAAGAGAGCAGGACACAGTAGCAAAGCAATTAATTTTGATGCTGAAAACATTATTAATGGTAATGTTTAAAACATCAAAGCCCCGGCTGACAGAGACACAGCATCTCCCCTCTGAAAAGATGGAACAGATGAGCTCACTTGAGTCAGTCAAGGTGAGGCACAGGGGAAAATGTAATTTGTCTCTCCATTGATTTTCATTGAGATTTCCTGGAGAAGCTGTGGTTCAGAGCAGGTTAAACTCATGTACCTAGTGTCTGTGGTGTAGCAGCACTGGCCAACATATGTCTATGTTCCATCACTGGATTGTTTATCTGTCTACATGCCACAAATGCATCATGCATTAGAGTTTTTTAAAACGTCCAAAAGTTTATAGTGCATATAGTTGGCATGGGATAATTAGAAGGAGCCATTAGTTGCTCTTTACATCAGATGACTGAATTCAACCTTGCAGCACACGCTTGGACGTGGAGAGTAGGGGACAACAGAGGACACACCATCAGTTGGAATGTGTGAATCTCAAGTTCATAATGACTGAGTGGGCCTCCTCTATCTGTGTGTACTCCTCACTGTAGCTTTGGGCAAAGGGATAAAGCTTCTCTCACTCCCACATATTCATTTACCCCCCACCATCACACCAATTGAACCAGGGAGTCTGGGGGGAGCCACATTGAAATTCACTCCACATCTCCATCCCCCAGCCACAACCATCCCCACTGGAAACATTATTTCATTACATATATTATGCATGCAGCATAAGGGAGTTGGTGAATGTGCAGTGTGCAGATGTGTGTGTGTGGGGGCAAGCTTGGATGTTTCCTTCTATGTATACATGGCTGTGACAGCCTGTTGTAAAAAGAGTTTTAAAGAGGATGTAAAAAGATATAAAGCCTCAGGGGTCCAGTGTTAATGCTACTTAGTTTACTTTGTGAGAGAGAAGACAAAATATTTATTTCGTACTGTTTTGTGTCAACATTATAAAAGTGATTTTGCAATTTTTGCAATGCAGCGGGACAAAGTTTCCTGCAGAGTTTGCATGAATTTTCACTCTTCATTTGAGTGTGCGCGTCCACATGTGAATGCGTACAGTGTGTCATGCAGCGCGGGAGATAAAGAGATATGCAGAGAGAAAAACTGAGAAAAGAGACCAGAAAGAGATGAAGATAGAGACAGACAGACACACGTTTCATATGGCCCGCTGCTATTTTGGCCCTGGTCCAGATGTCACCAGAACAGTTTTTATTTGTTAATCAATTTTTTTAAAAAGCCCTCTTAAAAGCGGCTGCCGCACTTTCCCTTAAGTCTTTAAGTGGCTGCACACAAGACACTCTTGTCTGATCTGAACTGGAATCAATTTGGAAAAGAAACCCTTTCACCTCTGATTAAGCACTGCTCTGTCTCTACTGTGGCATGCTGACCTTTCCAGAGGTCTGTCTTGTGCTGCTAGGAGGGGCCAGCCAGATGATATGCTGGGCTAATTAAACTGATTGACGTCAGAAGGCAGGGCTTGAGAATGGCTTGGATTTGAACCCTCAGCCATTTGTCAGGACTCACAAACTCTATCTCTGTTGAGGGGCCTTTAGACTCTCACAAGTCAGACTCAAAGCCTGATTTATCTCTTTGCAAATATCCCATCATGCTTTCCCCTTTCGTTTTCTGACATTCATTTCAATTAATGTTTCCCTCTGACTTCAGTGGCAATCAGAAATGTGACACCTGCCCAATGTCTTGTGATACAGTGAGCCTGGTGTGCACTCCTCTCTTGCGCCAAGCATTGCTTTATCCTTCTGTCACACAAAACTTGAAACACTCAATTTTTGTGAAAACGTGTAGAGTCACACCACTTATACATGTCATACTCAGGCCAGTCAGCTCCCAATCAGCCATTTTGCCAAATTCTGTCTTTGAAATGGCTGCATCTACAGTAACGTGTCTCTATGTCATCTGCGTGACTGCCACCTTCAGTCTCTGTATTCCTCATCAATATCCTCATCTCTCACTCTTTGCTACATTTATAGCAACTTAGGGCTCGTTCAGCTGTGTGTGTATGATGGGTTTGCGTAATATATAAAACATGGAAGTCCCCAGAGCTATAAAATGTTGCAAACCCAGAATGCTTTGAGAGAAGAGTTCAGAGGGAAGGAGTCCACCCGAGATCAGCCCTCAGTCTAAATTCCAAGCACTTTGCCTTATACACCCAGAGAAATGATGCCTAAAGAGAGGCCTGGTAGTGAGAAACCTCACCTCCAGTTCAAGCGGATTCCTCTGCTGTTTTATTTGTTCTCGTTTGGCTGCAGGGGGAACGTGCTCCACTCTGACCTGGGGGCACTCATCCAATCAGCTCGCTATCTGCTGCAAGGGCCTCCATAATAGTGACATTTTTCCACCTCGTCAATAAAGTGGTGAAAGCCACCCTCCATCCGCTACTTGACCATTTAACTTCTTCCTGAAAAGGCCCTTTCTTTCTGTCTGTCTCTCTGTGTCTGGCTGAAATCAATAAAAGCAGAGCAAGGAAAGAGGCCAATCCGCCGGCTACATTAACTGGTGGTCTCAACTGCTGTACAAAGAGGATGGCTGGCAGAGAAAAGGATACAGGAGAGCTGGCAGCTCGAGTCTTTCTCATTCATACAGCTGCGGGGGAAACCTGCTTCTTGTCTACACTCTATATTGTCGTCCAGTAACGACAAGGAGATTCTGAAAATGCTGAATGAAAGAATTCTGTCATTCACCGATACAACATGCTGTGCACACACTTGTGTATCCTACTAGCCATAAAACAGCGTCCGCAGACTGAAAGATGACAATCATATGCAACACAACTGACATATACATTAACAGATGTAAACTTTCTAGTGTCTAATGATCATTTCCTTCCATGACTCATTTAGCAGCTGCATTCACACATCGCCCCATGTCTGCAGTGATTGACATAATGGCATCAGAGTGAGAACAAAATGTCTTCCAATAAACGAGCAGGAGGGAGAACATGAGAGAGATGGGTTACATCTATGCCCGTGCTGAAATGAGCGCAGTGCTTTGTTTGGTTATGCTGTCTGAGCTGAAATTGATTACTGTGAGAAGCACCAAAGAGCCCCAGCATTCACATGAAATAAATAACGCACTGTCTTAGAGATGGGAGGGTATGTGGAAGAGGGAACAGAAGGTGGAAAATGGGATAGGGGAGGAGGGAGGAAACAAAGATGGATGATGTCAAACAAATTTGCAAGTAGAAAAAAAAAAGCAGAGATAAGGAAGAAGGAAGTGGCTAAAGGTGGAGTACTGAATGACATGTCTTCAGTCTAGTACAGCACTAAAGACAGACAGCCTGGAAGACATCTGGAGTAGCAAAGAATAACAGCCACACACCACTCTCCAACCACAGACAACATGATGAGGGATTAAACTTCATTACAACATGTTATGGTAATGAATGGGCTGTGGCCAGTTCTGGATGTGTTAGAGTAATTACCACTCTCCAGTGTATGTGTGAGTGACACATGGCTTCCCACTGTTTGTGAAGCCATGTGTTTGTGAGTGCATGTCTGTGTACACTATGTGCTGATCATATTCCTGGGACTCCAGGTTTAGAGAAATGGATGACGCCTCAGAAACTACAGGAGGTCCTTTCCACCAGTGCGCTTAGCAGAAGCAACTGGTGTGGCTAATTAAAAGAATGCAACACTTAGGACAGCTACTGTCACATGTATCATCTCCCATAATTACATTGTTCTTTAATAGAAGATGGGCTGGGGCGGCCGCAGACTTTGTGGTTTGGGTCTGTGTCTGGGCATCTGTGTCTAGGGTAGATGCCAGAAAGGGAGAGGGACAGACAAAGCCACACACCCCAGAGCGGTGAGGTTGACTCTAGGTCACAGAGGCTGACTGGCCTTATGGCTGACAGATGTTAGTCTGGTTCAACAAGAGTTGTGATTCTGGAAAAAGTTACACCACACTGTGCTCCACACAGCAATTATCTTCTTTGTGTAAAAAAACATCTCATACATCATCACTCAACAAGACATAAGCAAAAACCCCTCCCTGAATTAGAAATCCTTTCATAAACCTTGCTTCTTGAATCTGCTGTCTAGTTGTACTGTACTAAAGTATTCCAGAGTTTGCTGACCTGTCAGTAGCATTTGTAATTGGCGCAAGGGCGTGTTTTTGCTGTAGACCCAAGGACAGGGGGCTGCGGTGGGTTATGTGCTGCTGCTAATGTTGCTCATGATGTCCACAATGGTGTAATAAAGAGCTTTCATTTACAATATGCTTCAAAGAGTCATGAGGGAGGCAAGGATGAGAGCCAGGGGGAAATCCTGTCCCCTGACTGCTCCTTGTTCCCTCTGGAACAGGACATATTGTGGATAGGTGTCTCTCTGCAAATTCCCAGCCTATGAACTGCCCTATATTTGCTCATGCTGGGATTCATGGTGTGTGTGTGTGTGTATTGGTCTATGTGTGTGAAACTGGGGCAAGGTCTGAGGTGGCACATTCCCCACAGTGGCATGTGGACAGGCAAGCACCGGGGCAGCATTAAGGAGAAATAATGTTTTCCCGCTAAGATAAGGGAGAAAGGGGACAATGCAATGACAGTGGTCCATTTGACTGGGATTGCCTGCAGCTTGCTAATTTATGCAAATTAATTTCTTGCCTGATGTGAAAGGAGAGGGAGCGGGTGCCACTGCCTGCCAAGCACTCAACATCGAGCAGCGAAAAAGGTTAAACTACTGCACTCTGCTTTGGTGGTCCGGAAAGTTTAGCAACACATGCCAGGAAGGGATGTGGTATACCAAGCAACAATGACAAAGCAACGCAGACTATGCCAGCCCTCTTCCTGCCAAGGCGGATAGACAGACAGCCAATCAGGTCCGTGCTGGCTCTCTTATAGGCGAATGGCATGGCATGCTGACCCTCTCGTCGCCCCGCCTCCCCTCCCCACTGCACTGCAGCTGCCCAGAATGATTTTATAAACATTTTGCCAGTGGATCAATACCTGTATTGATCAACCATTGTGAGAGTGATCCGTCTAAAACCCAGAGCAGCCTAGAGCTCAGAGATGGGAGGAGCGAAAGAGAGAGGCTGCAGAGAGGATGGAGAAAGAGAGAGAGTCTGCAGCCACAGTGAAAGGGAGAAGAGGTACAAGGGAAGAGAAGCGAATCTGAGGGAGAAGCAGACGCAGAGCTAAAGGTGTGGAGGCAGGTTTCGGACAACGCTGCCAGGCCACTGGGATTGTGGGAAAACCTGTGGTAATTACTTTCTCATTAAGGGAGGGATGGTGAGGGCGACTAATGACTACTGCTTTAAGTGTGCGGGTAAGTGAAAGATGGAGAAATGTGTATGTGTACAACAAAGGGGTTGATTCCCACACCTGAGGTTGCTAATGCCAACTCTAGTTTGGCCTGCTATGTAGCAGGTTCAGGAACATTGTTGCATGTGCATTAGTGTGCATGATTGCATGATGTTCAAAGGGATTTAGCGTGTAGGGAGGTGGGGGATGCGGATGATGGGCGATTTAGATGTTCTGCAGAGAAAAAAATAACAATTATCATGCTTTATCTATCACTAATTATATTTTGATATTTTCTATTTTGTCTAGAAAAAAACTGGAGTGTCAAAGATTGGTTGTTTGCCTTGGTGACAACATGGGACAGAGAAGGCCCACCACATACTGCGCTCATGAGTTCAGCTGCTACAGTAAAATTAAAATTCCTGACAAAATCAAAGACCACAAGGAATAGCCTGCATCCTGGAATCATTCAAAGATGAAAACGGCTGAAAATAAAGAGATTATTGCTGTTTTTAACTGGTTTGGATAAAGCTAGCTTTGGGATTTGTTTTTTATTTTTACATTTTGACAAGTCATTGGATTGGATTTAATTTTTATTAAATTTATTGGAGTTTTACTGAACAGACGACTGACTGGGCCACTCAACAACAGCAATGAATGTTTGATTCAAGGCCCCAAGCTGCGCCGGACTGGAGGAGGAGTTAAAAGGCTTTTGAGATCATCCCCCCAAAGCTAAAGGGAAATCAAGTTTCCACTGATTGATTTTAAATGTGATTTCCTTGTGCATAATTGTGGATTTGAGGGAAGATATATTCCTCCAAACTGTGGGAGAGGACATTGATGCTCATAAACTCACTTTGCACTGGAGCTCTCAGAGAAAAAAGGCCTACATTCTACAGTTTGACTCCTCAGTTAACATGCATTCGAGTGAAAAGAAAATAATGAACATTCTGTACCAAGGACACAAAGTACCTACATACAGTTTTACTATATAAATTGTAAAACAAATTAAAAATTGTTGTGGTGCACAATGCAAATCATGCACCACAGTGTGTGGCAGTACCATAGACTGTAGTACATATCCTTGGCTGTGTCCCAGTCCCACCCTGCATAATAATACAATAATAATGCACTATGTATGTTTTAATAGCTTACTGTTTTGACAGTTAGTGTATGATACAAGATGTTCACCAACAGACTTCAACTAAACTGTGGAACTGCCATTTTCACATTAGGAGAAAAACAACAATTACCTGAAATGTTTCCCAAAGATTTGAAGACCACTTAAATGATTTACTTATTTTTGGTGTTGTTTTGTGTTCTCAGATGTTCCCAAAGTTGTCTCACAACCTTCCACACATCATACAAAAAATATGGCAAATTTAGAATATATCATGTATGAATGTTTGAGCTCTTATGACTTATGTAGTGGTACTTCACTTGAGCTAGACTCATAAGGTGAATATTGCGCAGGTACAGTGCAAGTAATGGTAACCACAGAGACTCATTTTGTATTTAAATGAAAAGGAGGAAGATAAACTTCCCAGTGTAAGCCTGCTTGCTTCAAAGTCATTTAATGTATACAATACACAGATTATGTGCTCAGTGCAGCAACAAAAAATGTATCACTGACTGGTAAACTAAATTGAGTTTATCAATTGCAGAACGCTCTTTTTCAGTAGCATAGAAAAACATGAGAAAATTACAACTAATGGTCACAGGTGTGACAATCTGATCCAGATTCATGAAACCCTGATCAGATGTGGATTAATGTTAACAACAATGTGAACATCAAGAGACCCAACTATACGTAAAATGCAATGTTATTAAGCAAACACAAAATATTAGATTTAATAAAGAGGGGCAAATCAAATTGTTAATCTCTTTGCCTTCATATGACTGTAGTCTAGCAGCATTGGAATATCTGCATATGAAGGCAGAACCTGCAAGCAAGGGACAAGATTTGGGTATTAGAAGTGTTCTGGTTTCCATTTGTAGACCGTTTGGAATCCGAGTAGTATTGACCAATTATGTTTGAATGGGTTTTGCTTGCATGCAGTTAAACAGTCCATGTAGAGAGTAAAAGAGGCAGAATGCTTTGGCCAAAAAGCAATCCTGGAACCCATTGGCTATCGTCTGATGACCATTTAGCCTTTTATCAATCTCGGAACCCTAGAGACTAGCTTTTTCGAATGTATTTGCATTCAAATCATCAGATGATAGCCGATGGGTTCCCAGATTGCTAATCGGACTGTAAACAATGACCGGCTCACGGAAGAGGAAGTCTTGACCTGGATATCCGTTCTCCGGAAACACATTTCAAGCCCTGAAACATTGGTCTTTGCCCCCAGAGGCTAAATTGTCACCTGACAATAGCCGACATGTTCTGAGATTGAGCACTGATGAAAGAAAACCAGTGATACAAATAATGCTTATAAATTGTGCATTACCTGCATTACCTACTCTGTGCCATAAATCAGTTTATGCCATATAAAACCCATGGCTCACATTGTGTAAAAAAAAATTTGTGTATTTTTTAAAGTATATGTAGTCAATACATTAAAAGGCCCATTATTTTTGCCTGTTAGGATAATAAAACAAGACTGCATAGTTTTAAACATTAACACTAACCATTCCGTGTTATTACAAATATTGGTGCCTTACTACTGTCTTTATTAGTTTAATTTCAAGGAGATAAACACACTAGTCTTAAAGCTTAAGTGTTATCACTTTACACAAAGACTGAGCTCATGTGCTATCAAAGCAGCACTGACACACTGAATCATTTTCTTGTTCCCTTTCATCCCTTTTGTCTGATTCCTACTCTCAAAAACAAACCCTTGGATGAGTGCCAAACCATAAATTAGGATCTTCATTAGACACATCAAATCTAAATTACTTTTCAATTAACAGGCCAGTCAACCTGAACTAATCAACCAATTAGGCTGTGTGTTCACAGAAAAGCTAACAAAAGCACACGAGTCCCCTGGGAAAGCAGTAAAAACACTGCAGAAGAGTGACAGTGCAAATGAGAAGGTACTGGTTTAGGAGAGAAAGGGAGGATCAGAAAGTGGCAGAGGATACATGAGACGCTGAGATCACATCACTATTCACCCCTTCATTGTTTGGAAAATGAAACTCATAAGTTATAACAAATTATTTAAAACTGAAAGAAATTGTGAAAGAACAGATTCTCAAAGAAAGGTAAACATTTGGGGAAAGAAAAGAATGTATATGAGCTTTGATCAATTTGCATTGTTTAATGGGTATACTGTCAAGTTAATGTTTGTGACCATTATTTTTATGCTAATGAGTTTTGATTGAAAGGCATATTATTCTTCTGATGATAACTTGTATTGTGTTATCAGCTGGCACTGTTGCAAACTAAATGAACACTGGACACAAAAACCTACTAAAACCCTCCTAACTCCTCCTAAACCTAAACAGTTTGTTTAACTCAATTTGATTAAGGGAAATTGTATCAAAGCAGGTAATGTGTTTTTTTTTCATGATTATCATGATATGGAACAAAATATGTGTTTTTATATCTATATATTGTATTATCATTATTATTATTATTATTATTATTGTTACTGTACTGTCTGAGTCTCTTTGTGGAGGACAGAGGTTCACATTTACCAACTCCGAATGACGACTAGTTGGAAACACCGTCACATAATGTCTGAAAACTAATATTCATAAAGTACAATGAATTTATTGAATTCCCTCTGTCACTCCTCTGCAGTTCATGGCAGAAATCTTTGGCGAGGGCTATGGCAGAGTGAAAGGCTTTGTGATGCCCTATTCAGTGTGGTAGGGCTGCTGGGATGTCTGTGTTGAACATACCTTTGGGCCACAGGAGATCTGATAGGCAGCACAGGCTATTCAAACGTCTTCTTCACACACACGACAGAATGTAACCTAAGAGAGAAACCAACACACACATACCGAATAAAGCCAGACCGATCCTGGCTTTTCTTTTAGGTGGTTACTGATATTTGGAAGTTTTAAAATTTCAATGACAACATATTGGTCTCCAAACAATGTTGATACGGATCCCTTCGATGTGTTTTTGTTATTGTAACCAAGATACATACTGAGTGAGGCATTTCTACCCCTTCCAGCCCTCACATCTAAAGGTCAGAGATCTGATGACGCTCCAGCAAAGGCCAAAGGGGGTTGTAGAGAGGAGAGCACCATTATTGTACTAGTAAATGTCAGAACAACCCTGTCTAATTGTGTTATTACTTATTCATGTTTATTAATGCAGTGATGTATGATGGCTCTACAGACAGACTGAGCTTGTCTGTGCCTGTCATGTATGGCTTATTCTTTGCTGGTGAAGGCTGCAGGGAGTGTGTTAGGGACTGGGTGGTGGGAGGTGGTTGTGGGGCATATGGTGCATGTAGTGACAGTGCCAAGTGGTGTGTGACTTTAACATGAAGGCAGAGGGGGTGAGGGAGTTGACTGATGGTGCTGGTGTCTTCTGCTGGCCCAGTGCCAGGGCCTATGGTCCCTAGTGTCCCAGCCCCTCGCTACCCCAGAGCCTCTGGGCAAGTACCACAGTTATTGTTTTCACTGCCAAGCAATTAGCGGCACTTAAGATTTATTTAGTCATGCTCTAATGTGTGGTAATTAGCTTGGGGCCCAAACAAGCCCCACCATCCCATCACCTTGTCGCTCACATCGGAGCAATGCATCAGCAGGAGACAGTGAGGGAATGTGAGAGAGGAGGCAGGAGGTACAGATGGTGGGATCGTGAGGGGGGTGGTGGAGCAGAGCTAGAAGGATTACAAGAACACCAGCCCAGCTCTGTGGATCAGCACTTTTTAAGAGATCTTCAGGGGCCTGTTGGCTGAACGTATAGCAGGAGGAAAGGGCAAATACAGCCCAGTTACACTTTTATAGAATACTTTGTGGAAAAACACCCCTGACACACACCTCGGCCTGGCAGCCTGGTTTGTCATATGGCCCAGGGGGCTCTGCCGGCTTATCACATGACCATTGTAATGACGTTAAAGGGCAACCTCCTCAACAAGCTAAGGCCACTCCCACTGGCTGGACTGCTCTTTGGGAAATGCAGTTTGGGTCACTGCATAATGTGTGATGCATTTGGCCCTCAGGCTGGAATAAAAAATAAAAAAACACAATGTAGAAACCAGGCCAAAGAGATTAAGCAAAAGCTGCCAAGCAGAGTAAAACAAAACAAGAAAATGCCAGACAAATGCTAGTTACTCTACTGTTGGTCCATAATGCTTTGGGGAATTTACATAATATACCATATGATATGAATGTTCAAGTTATGTCATAAATTTGCTGTAGGTGTCAGGGGTCCCGCTATTAAGAGACAGAGTTTGTGTGATTAGAGTTTCACTGATTTATTATTTGTTGGTGTGTAATGGTTTCAGCAATGTGCAGTGCTTTGGTTATAAGATTATATGCATCCTCTAGGGTCTATGGTCTATGTCACCTGTGTCAACTATAGTTTGGTTCTCAATACATTCATAGACCAGTGAGTGGTGATTTCCTAACCATTGAGGTCAAAGCATGAATTATATATTATATTCATTAAACAATACCAGGCTACCAGTCAGCGTACGTTCCCCCACTTTAGCGATATCCACCCACATCTCTATTGAAGCATGTACAGAATAATGTATGACTGCACTTTTTGAATAACGACATATGGAGGCTTAAGAATCAAGGCATGGTGTGTTATCACTAAAAGTATCTACTTGAACAAGAAATATCCTTTTCCTTTTTAAAACACTACGATTCAGAGTGTACAGCAATGGCTCACAATACATGTGAGCAGATGAAGGTCAAAGGCAGGTTCAACTGCATATGCACATCTTATACATATGCATAAACAAAACCCATCAATCTTTGCTGGTTGGAGGGAGTGGGAGAAAATTTGAATCACTAAATATTAAACACAGCATGTGGAAAACTATACAGCGCATGCCTTTGATCATAAAAAACAGCAAAAAACTGCTGATGCAAGACATCAGACTAGCCATTTTTGTGTTTAGTGTTTGACTGGTAGATGCACTCTAATCATTGCAGAACTGGGCCTCTTCATGGAGCTATCACCTAAAATTGCTATGCATTCTGGAAGGGTGGTGCTATATATGAAATATCACTTTCCATTTTATCTTCAGGGGTAATGTGAATGCTCTGAACCAATCAGAACCTCACAAGCCAACCCCTGACCTTTTTCATCTCAATATGACAACCATTATCTTGCAGAAAATTAGAAGCGTCTCGCTATTGTGCAGTAGCGTCAGGGGGTGGAGGTTATTTAAAGATAAATGCTCTAGTGTTCATGATCCATGCGGCAATCACACACCACCAACATGAAGCAAAGAGAGAGAGAAACATGTCTGCTAAAGCCATGTGGTTGCGTGTGTGCACATGCGCGCATGCTATGACTATGGCTGTGTGTAAATGGATTTATGTTTATTGTTCGGTGCTGATGTGGATCTGCTCTTGCCTAGTAAACCTGTCTCTTGGTGTTGGGCAAGCAGGTTTCAGTGAATGCTTTTGTGTTATTATCTGAGCACTAAAATTAACTGCTTTAATGCACAATTTACAGCACAAATTTTAAAAGGAAAGGCAGATGATTATACAGCCTTGATTTCAGTGGTCTCCATAGGCAACTGGATCGCTACGGGCTGTCTTATAAACATAACTAGTGAGAGGGATAATTTCCTCCTGGTAACAAAGTCATAAGGTGACGAATGTGAATAGAGCTGATGTAGGACTGAAATGACATGACAACATGATGCTGTGGGTGTGAAAACTAGCGGAGCAGCCGTTGGCCTTTTTGCACACTCTCCCACAGAGGTAGACACAGTACACCTATGAGTCACACACACATACACGTTTGCCAAGAAATATATTGGGCACACTTCTTTGTTAAGAAATAATTTTTTATCTCTTTCATGTGCCAGTCTAAGCAATATTTTTGAAGATTAACAATATATTTAAAAGCAAAAATCTAAAAATATTTAATCTGTTAATTATACTTGTTCACAGATGTGAGCTATGGGGCATTGAATCATTCTCAAAACAATGTATATTATACCATGTTTCATTGCAGTTCTGAAATGCATACATTTCAAATGAGCATGCTTATACTGAACCACTAATGTCACAGATTAAAAACAGAATCAAAGAATGCATCTTTTAACCTCTTAACTTTCACTGTTTGCTAATAACCATGTACTGTATATACAGTTGGAATTATAGTTTTATGGTGAGAAGCACCACCTAAATTCTTATTCCAAAAAAGTCAAAAACAAACTTTCAGTCATTGAAATGTCTGTCTTAGTCTCATTTTGACTAATCTCCACACAGTTTTTTCGTGGTGTGCCATTTCTCCTGGAAGAGGAGAGATGGTAGTACCCATTTGTTCGTTTTGGGTAATCAAGAATCTGGTTAGTCAAGGGCAGGCCTCAGCTACAACCTTGAAAAAATTAGTTATAGTATTCTTCCACAAATGTTCCTTTCAGATGCCAAATTTTCTAAATAAATCCTAAAATTATCTATAGAAGTACCAGGGAAGGCCTTTCTTGCTTGTCGCAGTGGGAGAATCCTCACACAACTGCTGTGCAATCAAAACCAAACGTGTTCCATTACAAACATGTAACTTGTTAGCTTGAAGCATAGCACAGCTAGAAATAACCTCTGCATATCTGCTTTCTGATCTGATGTCCCTCAGTATGTGTCTCTGACAGTTCAGTATAAATTGACAAAATCTAAATTTGATTTGAGAAAATGGAATTTGAAACATTTGTGACAATGTACCCACAATAATTACAGTCAAGTTCAAGCATCCATTTTATGAAGCCTACCCCGTTCCATTGCTGTAAAATAATTATCTTATTGGTTAAATATGCATGAAATATTCAAATCAAATTAAATTAAATCATACACCTTTGCTGACAATTCTATACATTCTGTGGCAGGAACGTTGTCCGTGTTTGCAGTTCCAAATGAACCTGAACAGTATGACAACAGCTTCAGAAAATCTTCTATCTTGCTCTTGGTTACTCTTAAAAGTAGTAACTAACCAGGAGTTTGTGAAAATACTATATATTAAATATGGGAGTACCTTGGAGTGTGGTATTTTGTTTAAATCCACTTGTTACATACCACTGTTACATTGAACAATATCCAACTCATTGATAAGCATCTTGGATTAAAAACAAGACCTGTGAAACAAAGGTATTTCAAACACACTTAACTGGCCTTGTTGTAGACTGCTGTTTTACTAAAAAAAATTAAAAGAAAATATCACTTCGAATTACAATTTGTTCTAATTGTCTATGGCTCAGTATGCTTCAGGGTTGACTCTAAAATCATGAGAAGGAGCCTTTGACAATTTATTCTTATAATCAGAGCAATATTATCAGTAAACAAACCAAATGATACCAGTTTCTAGGGCTTTGTCATATTTTTGTAGTTTTAGCTTCCTTAACAATGGCAAAATGCATAATAACCAATATGTTAAATCTGCACTGTTAGGGGTGAGAATTAAACTGACCATGAATTTGCAGTAGTTCTGCTGAAGGATGTGCAAATGCTTCCCTGAATCTCATAAAACAGCAGGAACTGGCAGTTCTATCCAACATATGTCAATAGCAGGATATGCTTCCTAAATAAATGAATATATTAAGAATTTTTGTTCTTTTTTTTCACCTCCAACATTAGTTATTATCTATTATGATGGATGCGTAATGTTAGAGAGGGTCACAGGATAGACCTGCTTTAAATGCTATATTTCCATGATTGGTTCATTCTCTCCATTTCCTGTTCATTGTGTACGAGCAAACTCTATTGTCTGTGGGTAGATTCTGCTCGGCCCTCAGAGGGGCCATCCCCAGGGAGCACTGCATCTTTTATTAATCAGGGGCACTGTGCCACAGCCCCGCTTATCTAATTTAACAGCCCGACTCAGATACAACTATGTTGGGTTTGGTGTGGAAAGAAGGGACAGTGTTATGGGGGTGCAGTTGGGTGTAGATAGGATGGGGGTTGGGGTGCTTCCTTCATTTTTTCCCATATTGCGGGTGATGTAGGGGGGATGCGAGGGAGCAGGGGAGACAGAGGGGAGGTAGCGACTTATCAGACACCTCGTCACCAAGTTTTAGGACTGAATCACAATAGAGCAAATTACCTTCTGCTGACAAGAAAAAATGAGCATGGCCCCCATATGAAAAAAATAGGATTGTCAGGAAGAGGTGACACATTGATTGCTTAGTATGCGCATCCAGAAGGCTGGGGTTCAGAGGCGTCCTCCCTATATATATGTAGAAGAGGTGCAGCAGTGCACAGCACAGCCATGAGGGGGGATGAGAAATTGAAATGCCATGTTAGATTGGAGTCCCCTTCCTCAAGCCAATCTCTCCGGTCTAGCCCATATTAGCCCGCCATATCATAGTACAGCCATGTGTGTTATGGTGCACATCCATGTACCAACCTGTACCAATTAACTGGCGCTCACAAGCATTGTAATGTGCTGGCATTTTCTCAAGTATACAGTATATGCATTGTACTCATTTAAAAACAGAACATCAGGTCCTGGTAACTCAAAGAAAACACACGAGTGTAACCTGGTCTCTAGGTGTTTTCTACTTCTTTGGTTGAAGTCCCTCCTCCCCCTTCTCTCTCTCTCATCTGTGTCATAGCTCAGATGAATCAGTGTCACCGGTGTTGAGAGCACTTACTGTCAACCCTGGCGCCCCGGGCTACGGCACTGATGGACACAAACTATAAAATATCAGCCCCCTGGGGAGACATCGCTCAAGCACTGCCCCACAGCCCCGAGGGGGTGTGATCTGGTCAGTGTGTATGTGTTTGCATGAGTGTGTTGAGAGAGCAATAGGGCAATGTGTTTGTCTGTGTACCAGGTGTGATCGTGTAAGTACGGTGTAGTGTGTGCAGTCATGTGGACAGTTTCCACACCATTTGCATGAGAAAATGAGAAATAGGTAAAAAGGAAGCTCATGGTACAAAAGACTATATTTTTCATGTCTGTACATAGCATCACTACCTTCTTGTTTTATGTGTGTGTACATATATACACACACGATTTCCCTCCCCTGGTCCTACCGAGCCCCTCAACAAAATTCCACAACTCTGTGTATAAGCTCAGCCCCCCTGACAAAAACTACTAGCAGGCAACTATATGGGAAAACCACAAATGAATGAATCAATAAAATCAATAGCTCTGTCTGAGGACATGTCCCACATCAGCTGATAAGTGGCATAAACCCCCCCCTCCCCCCCCCTCCACCACAGGCTAGGTTATTTAGAGTCTGCACAGAATGAAGAGGGAGAGGAGGCAGCCCTCTGAAGAACCCCACCCGCCCGCCCCCCATCATCCATTGGTCACCAGGCTGCTATTCCCTTCTTTCAATTCTGCAAGGTCAAGGTTTCTGGGAACACACCATAGACACACGTGTTATATAACATGAGATTAAATATTCTAGGAAAAACGTGTCTCTTAACATACCTTTACCATATCTCCAAATATTGACTATTCATTTACACTGTCTGCCGTCTGTTGCTGCTTGAGTCGCCTAACAGGAGTATATTAACAAGGCTCCTTTGCGATTCAAGGACAAAAGCATTGTACTATTATACATTACTCTGTTAGTGGTAGAGCTAAAGGACTTCTGTAGTGGCTTGGAGGAACATATGAATGCAAATAGATAAAATCAAAGAAAAATCATAGATTGCTGTGTGTCTTCGTTTTTTTTTATTCTAGTTTGTGTTTCTCAGCTCTGTGCCATAATGGAACAGTCAGGAGGCCTAACATGAAAACTGCATGATCAAAAACAGTTATTCTTAGTGCTTGGCAGGTAAATGACAGAAGACAACAAAGTTGTCTCTGTTTGATCAAATACATTCAAAGGTGGATATAAGTATTCAACAACCAGTGAATTACAACTGTTGTGGGTTTTGTTTATGGACCTTCACTGGCTGACCAATACTCACTAGACTGCATCCAAAATAAACCAATATCCATGTTTAATGAACAGGAAGTGCCCTACTCATGATCTGATTTGGATAAAACAGCAACTCGCCATTCACAAATAAGTCTTAGTAGCAATGCAATGCTTCACTGTTGTCCTCTGATCTGGCTGAGCCTCTGTAAGGTAAGACAGAAAAAATATCAAGGAAAATATTCAGTAACATATGACATCATAATACACAAATGCCCGATGTTACAGACTCAGTCTCAATAAAGGTTGGAGGGATGGGGACTGTTTCAGAGGGGAGGAGGGGGATTGCAGACCCCTGTAACAGTCACTTAAATTCTTCTTAAGCACTAGTCTGCCAGGCCTGCTGCCACACAGTAAAAACCATCTATAATTTGTGATGAGTGTAATGCCATCTCTACTTCATGATTATGTGATATTCCTCACCTCTGCCATAGCCAATGAGGCCAAGAGCTGGCAGTCTTAATGAGGTGCCTCAGAGTTCGGCTTAGGGGA
>NC_060169.1:19048222-19053208 GCF_021292245.1 Micropterus dolomieu
ATTCAAAGGTGGATATAAGTATTCAACAACCAGTGAATTACAACTGTTGTGGGTTTTGTTTATGGACCTTCACTGGCTGACCAATACTCACTAGACTGCATCCAAAATAAACCAATATCCATGTTTAATGAACAGGAAGTGCCCTACTCATGATCTGATTTGGATAAAACAGCAACTCGCCATTCACAAATAAGTCTTAGTAGCAATGCAATGCTTCACTGTTGTCCTCTGATCTGGCTGAGCCTCTGTAAGGTAAGACAGAAAAAATATCAAGGAAAATATTCAGTAACATATGACATCATAATACACAAATGCCCGATGTTACAGACTCAGTCTCAATAAAGGTTGGAGGGATGGGGACTGTTTCAGAGGGGAGGAGGGGGATTGCAGACCCCTGTAACAGTCACTTAAATTCTTCTTAAGCACTAGTCTGCCAGGCCTGCTGCCACACAGTAAAAACCATCTATAATTTGTGATGAGTGTAATGCCATCCCTACTTCATGATTATGTGATATTCCTCACCTCTGCCATAGCCAATGAGGCCAAGAGCTGGCAGTCTTAATGAGGTGCCTCAGAGTTCGGCTTAGGGGAAGGAGAGGTGGGAAGATGGGTGTGGGAGTGTAAAGAATAGGTGGATGAGAGGACTAGGAGTCCAGGCCTTATGCAAGCAGGATAAACTGATAATCACAATATTAAGCAATACATTAAATCTTGAACATGTTTTGCGAATTATTATCTCAAGCTATGACTGCGTACGGTGTCCTAAAAGCCAAAAATCTGTTCTCATTCTAGTGAGACATGGTCACAATAAAACAGTGAGAGAAAGTCATTAAGTCCTTGCTCAGTGACACAGACCCCAAAAACACTTGTTAAGGGAAGCACGGCATCATGGTTTTGTCGAGGATTATGTCCACCAAGGAGATCTCATGAGAGAGACTCATTTTCAGCAAAGTGCATAGCTATGCTCTTATGGCTGGTCTAGATGTTATGAATAAGTAAATAACAACATTTTTCCAGTCGTTTAATCTCTGAGCACTGCAATTAGTAAGTCTGTAGTTTGTGCTGCCTTTTTTCCGCCCTTATTATTGTTATTGAAATGTCACGCTCTTATTTAGCTCAAGGATGAATAATAAATAAACTATAATTACTGTCTTGAATGAGCCGACGGCTTGGCTGGGTCAGTGGTAAAGGGAGGCCTGTCCCCTCCCCATCTCCTCTCTCTCTTTTTCTCTCTTCCACTTCTTCTCCCTCTCTCTCTTTAATTGGATCTTGTAATTAGTTTCTCTGATGGATCTGGGAGGTCTGAGGCATCCTCTACAGCGTTCATTAGTGTTCTTGGAGGAGGGTAAAGCTTTTTAAAAGCTCTGCCTGCTCCATCCCTCACATGTCATAACACTGGATATGATTCTGCCCAAACACATTAAGAGAACCATTTCTAGCCTGGCTCAGGTTTGCCTATATGCCACCAAAAACACTGTGGGCCTTGATGGAAACGTTAAGGCAGTTCCTGATTCATCTATTTAGGATATTTTTTCCCATAGGTGTGCTCCAGCTAAGAGAATCTGACATTAAAAAGTGAGAGATAATACATTCTTATTTCTTTTAAAGAAAGCGAAAGACTATCAGACACATCTAGACAGTGCATTACTGCAGGTAGCAGTGTGATTTGAAATCTGAAGTAAAATGTCCTTTGGCTTACTATTAGAGAACTGACCAGCCAGAAATAATTTTTTTTTGAGATGGACACACACACACACACACACACACACACACACACACACACACACACACACACACACACACACAAACACAGGTTCAGACCTATAATATACAACCCCCCTGTAGCACCCCAACACCATTTCCCCCTTTTCCTCTCCACCCTCCGCTGGCCAGGCTACACTAGACATCTCTCCCTAATCAGCAGCCTCGTCTCGCTCAGACTGGTTGCCATAGTAATATGCCGGCTGGTCGACATGGCAACCACTCCGAGGTCCACTATTAAATGAAGAAGAGTGGAGGGAGGGATAGGGAAAATGGAGTTGGGATGGGAGACAGAGAGAGAGAGAGAGAGAGAGAGAGAGAGGAAGAAGGGGAGAGACAGCAAGAGATTGTCCAAGATGGGGGAAGGGGTTTCTGGTGTGGGGTGGTGGGGTGTACAGAAAAATGGAAGGGGTGGGGGGGGTGGGGGGTGGGGGGGAGAGGAGAGGGAGAAGAAAAAGGAGGGGCATCTGAAGGAGATAGAGTCAGTGCTGTTGGAGCTACCTATTGAATTGTACGGTATTAAAAGCTTCTGATACGTGTCACAACAATGCCATTAACCTAATGCATGACGTCATTTACTTAATGCCTTACAGTTAGAAATTTATACACATGAAAAATGCATGTGCAGCCTGCCCCAATCTAGATAAAGGATCGTAAACTAATATCATCTTTTAAGAGCTACTGTACTTACAATATTATTGTCAATCCACATCAGACATAGCAAAAAAAAGGATATAAATTAAATAATAAATATTTATAAAGTCAAAAGGTTTTATGGACAGCAGACCCATAATAATGATCTGTGAAGGCACGTGAAAACTTTGTTAGAATAAGACATAGGGGACACATTATGTTTCCTTTGATTTAATTTCCTGTGGAACAAAACAATGATGCAGTATTTTAGAACAGCCTGTTTAATCAACAGCAAAACATTGCCCTTTAAAATAATGTTACTTTTTGGCAGCACCCGGAATTAGTTTTTACCTCCTATTCTTTAAAAATTTTCGGCACCTCCCTGTCATTCAATTTAATTTGTCAGATTTGATGAAATATATAAAATGCTTCATAATTTCAAACTACAGTTTCTGGAGTCATTCTGTCATTGTGCCATCACTGATGCACTCTTTCCAAACTGAAGTGAGAATTCACCGGGGCACACATATCTCTGTGTGTCTGTACTGCGATCTATCTCAATCCCTCTTTCCTCACCCCTTCTCCTATCTCGCTCTTCCTAACTCTTTCAGTCTTTCTCTTCTCATTTTTTATTTGCACCTCACCTATATCTTGGTGTCTCCTGCTACCACTGTGCTTTTTTTCCTTTTATCACAACCCCTCTTCGTTCTCCTTGACTTGATCTCTCTGTCTTGCTTACCCTGAATGTCTGATTCTTTAATGAATGAAATGCCATTCCATCAAGATGCCACCACAGCAGTGACACAAAATAGCATTTGTTGCCTTGTGTGTGAAATTCCTTTATGAATTGGAGCCCCCCCCCACCGAGCGTCTTATGAAAGATAGCTAATTGCATGTCCGCATTGTGCCGTCAGTCCCTGCTTCCCTAGCGCACCATTCAGAGGCAATTAAAGTGAGCTTAAACAGAGTAAGAAAGTGCGTCATCCTCTTAATGCAATTAAGGAAGAGTGCACACAAACATACAGTAATACTCTGAAACACAAAAACAGGAACACATAGAAAATAGAAAAAAAGGCAAGCGGAAAAGGTTAATTTATCAGGCAATGTAAGCTCTTGTCTTGGCTTCATCACATGTGACAGTATCTTTCATAGCCCAGGTTTTGTCGCTAAACTAGGCTGAGTTAAGGTTTTAGAAGGCAAATATAAAAGCCCAAACTGCTTTCTATCTAGATAGATTGTAGTCATTTTACTTTTACATACTGCACAATGCTCTGTATAAAGATAAAAGATGTAGTTGATTTCTGTATATATAACAAATCAACATACTTAAAGCTTGAATATGTATACTTTTTGTCTTTGAATGTCATGCACTATAATATTAGCAATCTTTACAGTTATACTGATTGATGTATAGTGTTCTACCTGGTATATATCTGGTTTTAACAGGCATACTGAGGCCAGTCTCTAACAACTTTGGAATTGTTTCCAATCATAAGTTGTTATTCTGGAAAACCTAATATGCAAATCACTGGCTATGACTTTTGCCTATGTTGAGAAATGCTTCCCAAGCTCCTGAATACAGCACGGAGAAAAATAGGCATTACAGGTATGTACTGTTGTTAGTGAGCAGAATCACATTTACTAAATAAGCCTGCATTTTTTTTGTGGGTGCATGGTGATACATAGCTTGATGTAATAAACACTACACACAGTGAAGCATACATGCACACCTCTGAGTGCCTCTGACTCACAAGGTGAAATGACAGGCCTCTCGTCAGACACAGGTTATTTTCACTATAACAGTCATGCTTCGACACTTAAACCCAAGCCTCTGACATACAGTATATAATTACAAGAGCTAGATGATCAGCTAAAATCAAGCAAGGCATCATTACAACTCTAAACACTTGAACCAACTTGCGAAGTGAATAGCTGCTAGTTGTAGGGTAATTTTGCATGTGCAGATGACTTGTTATTTGTGGGTAAGCCTAACTTCCACACATCCCTTCTTATTTTAGTGGCAGAGAAATTTAATTTGAGTTATCGCAAAAAATAAATGGCTTGGGAAATCTCGCCGCTTGTTTCTCTCACTTTAGCACGTAGTGTGGTAGCCTCATCTCCTCAATGCCTTCATTAATATTTTGTTGGACAGCCAACCACAGCTAACCTGGGCCCGAACAGACTAGAAGCTGGCCAGTCTATAAAAGTTAAATGATCAAATCTTAAAATATGAATGTACTGAAAATGACAACAAGTTAGTGTAACACTACGTGGATCAACCCATTACTCATTTGCTTACTCTCTCCTATACACACTGACATGGATGCAGAAACACATTCAAGGAAATCACTGTTCTTACACAGGCCACAAGCAGCAGTATGGCATGCACACAGTGCTATATTTTGTTAGAAGGCTCCATAATTATCACTGATCTGCTCATTATGGTGTATTACTCACCAATGGAATTTCCCTAAGTTTTAAGCAAGTTCATTGCCTTGCAAGTGATAGGGCCTAAACTGAGATGTTTAGCAACATATATACTCATTCAACCTAATCTGCCTATGAGTCACCAGAAGACAGAGGACACAGTAC
>NC_060169.1:19053308-19075657 GCF_021292245.1 Micropterus dolomieu
GGGGGGGAGAGGAGAGGGAGAAGAAAAAGGAGGGGCATCTGAAGGAGATAGAGTCAGTGCTGTTGGAGCTACCTATTGAATTGTACGGTATTAAAAGCTTCTGATACGTGTCACAACAATGCCATTAACCTAATGCATGACGTCATTTACTTAATGCCTTACAGTTAGAAATTTATACACATGAAAAATGCATGTGCAGCCTGCCCCAATCTAGATAAAGGATCGTAAACTAATATCATCTTTTAAGAGCTACTGTACTTACAATATTATTGTCAATCCACATCAGACATAGCAAAAAAAAGGATATAAATTAAATAATAAATATTTATAAAGTCAAAAGGTTTTATGGACAGCAGACCCATAATAATGATCTGTGAAGGCACGTGAAAACTTTGTTAGAATAAGACATAGGGGACACATTATGTTTCCTTTGATTTAATTTCCTGTGGAACAAAACAATGATGCAGTATTTTAGAACAGCCTGTTTAATCAACAGCAAAACATTGCCCTTTAAAATAATGTTACTTTTTGGCAGCACCCGGAATTAGTTTTTACCTCCTATTCTTTAAAAATTTTCGGCACCTCCCTGTCATTCAATTTAATTTGTCAGATTTGATGAAATATATAAAATGCTTCATAATTTCAAACTACAGTTTCTGGAGTCATTCTGTCATTGTGCCATCACTGATGCACTCTTTCCAAACTGAAGTGAGAATTCACCGGGGCACACATATCTCTGTGTGTCTGTACTGCGATCTATCTCAATCCCTCTTTCCTCACCCCTTCTCCTATCTCGCTCTTCCTAACTCTTTCAGTCTTTCTCTTCTCATTTTTTATTTGCACCTCACCTATATCTTGGTGTCTCCTGCTACCACTGTGCTTTTTTTCCTTTTATCACAACCCCTCTTCGTTCTCCTTGACTTGATCTCTCTGTCTTGCTTACCCTGAATGTCTGATTCTTTAATGAATGAAATGCCATTCCATCAAGATGCCACCACAGCAGTGACACAAAATAGCATTTGTTGCCTTGTGTGTGAAATTCCTTTATGAATTGGAGCCCCCCCCCACCGAGCGTCTTATGAAAGATAGCTAATTGCATGTCCGCATTGTGCCGTCAGTCCCTGCTTCCCTAGCGCACCATTCAGAGGCAATTAAAGTGAGCTTAAACAGAGTAAGAAAGTGCGTCATCCTCTTAATGCAATTAAGGAAGAGTGCACACAAACATACAGTAATACTCTGAAACACAAAAACAGGAACACATAGAAAATAGAAAAAAAGGCAAGCGGAAAAGGTTAATTTATCAGGCAATGTAAGCTCTTGTCTTGGCTTCATCACATGTGACAGTATCTTTCATAGCCCAGGTTTTGTCGCTAAACTAGGCTGAGTTAAGGTTTTAGAAGGCAAATATAAAAGCCCAAACTGCTTTCTATCTAGATAGATTGTAGTCATTTTACTTTTACATACTGCACAATGCTCTGTATAAAGATAAAAGATGTAGTTGATTTCTGTATATATAACAAATCAACATACTTAAAGCTTGAATATGTATACTTTTTGTCTTTGAATGTCATGCACTATAATATTAGCAATCTTTACAGTTATACTGATTGATGTATAGTGTTCTACCTGGTATATATCTGGTTTTAACAGGCATACTGAGGCCAGTCTCTAACAACTTTGGAATTGTTTCCAATCATAAGTTGTTATTCTGGAAAACCTAATATGCAAATCACTGGCTATGACTTTTGCCTATGTTGAGAAATGCTTCCCAAGCTCCTGAATACAGCACGGAGAAAAATAGGCATTACAGGTATGTACTGTTGTTAGTGAGCAGAATCACATTTACTAAATAAGCCTGCATTTTTTTTGTGGGTGCATGGTGATACATAGCTTGATGTAATAAACACTACACACAGTGAAGCATACATGCACACCTCTGAGTGCCTCTGACTCACAAGGTGAAATGACAGGCCTCTCGTCAGACACAGGTTATTTTCACTATAACAGTCATGCTTCGACACTTAAACCCAAGCCTCTGACATACAGTATATAATTACAAGAGCTAGATGATCAGCTAAAATCAAGCAAGGCATCATTACAACTCTAAACACTTGAACCAACTTGCGAAGTGAATAGCTGCTAGTTGTAGGGTAATTTTGCATGTGCAGATGACTTGTTATTTGTGGGTAAGCCTAACTTCCACACATCCCTTCTTATTTTAGTGGCAGAGAAATTTAATTTGAGTTATCGCAAAAAATAAATGGCTTGGGAAATCTCGCCGCTTGTTTCTCTCACTTTAGCACGTAGTGTGGTAGCCTCATCTCCTCAATGCCTTCATTAATATTTTGTTGGACAGCCAACCACAGCTAACCTGGGCCCGAACAGACTAGAAGCTGGCCAGTCTATAAAAGTTAAATGATCAAATCTTAAAATATGAATGTACTGAAAATGACAACAAGTTAGTGTAACACTACGTGGATCAACCCATTACTCATTTGCTTACTCTCTCCTATACACACTGACATGGATGCAGAAACACATTCAAGGAAATCACTGTTCTTACACAGGCCACAAGCAGCAGTATGGCATGCACACAGTGCTATATTTTGTTAGAAGGCTCCATAATTATCACTGATCTGCTCATTATGGTGTATTACTCACCAATGGAATTTCCCTAAGTTTTAAGCAAGTTCATTGCCTTGCAAGTGATAGGGCCTAAACTGAGATGTTTAGCAACATATATACTCATTCAACCTAATCTGCCTATGAGTCACCAGAAGACAGAGGACACAGTACACAAGTGACAATGCAAACTTAAAATCTAACACACACAAACACAGCCAATTTTTTCAATTTTTTAATCTTTTGTCACCCAAACTATATGGTTTTGTGCAAATGCACGCACACACACAGACACATATATAAATATAACTGTGGGTATTAAGAGCAGCAAGTAGTCATACCCTATTCAGTGGCATTTTGGAGCTGTGAAGCCAATTAGGGTATTTTTACCTTTTCAAGAATCTCTAAAATATTTTTGTGCAATACAATTTTGTTATCTTGTTCAACAAAATAAAGGTTCCATGGATATTCTCCCGCTCTATGAAACCAATATAAAAAGATTAAAGATGGAACACTTATTTTACAGGCCGAAAGTAAATAATGCCTCACACTCTACTGTGCATGTACAATACCAGATCCAGACTGTAGTATTCTGAAATTGAAGGAAGGTGATAAAGATTTACAGTAACTGAAAATTCAAGATTTTGAAAAACCTTGGCTTTGGGCTCTTATTATTACATTAATCGATGTTCCCTTACAAATCCTTAACGGGATGAACACCCCAATTATACCGATTCACCAGACCGATGTTTAACAAAAGTTTACCCAGGTCTGTGACAGCGTCCTGTGTCTTAATGCCTTTTACTCTCAACTAAAACACCAGGATACAGGAACCCATAAAAGAGCAGAGCTGTCCTCCTACATTGAGATGATATGCCCACCCAGTACTGTGCATGTGAAAGCAAGGATGTCTATTCTGTTGGACTACAGATATTTGTTTGTACTGTCAGAGAGCAAGGCTAGGCTGTGCCCTGGGGGGAAGTGGCTCTCTGTGGCAGAGGGGCCACGCTGTCTGTATGTCTGTGCAGTGTATAGAGGAACCCAAAGGCAAAACTGTGACCCTGAGAGTGCTTATAGCTCTGTCCAATTAGTATGCAGCAGTGCCTCCCTGAACACACACGTCTCCTCATGCAATTAAAAGCTGGCCAATTTATTAGACCCCAGAGTTTGTTTCCACTAGTATGACCCCCAATTTTGCTTTCCTTTGCCTCCCAAATCCCCCCACACACTGACCTCTTCTCTGTTTTTTTTCTGAAAATATTAAAGAGAACTCTATGATGTACTCTACATGTAAATAAAATATATGATGTGATTAAAAAACAGTCAAGCAATTGCACGTATGTTTTATACATATGGTAGATCCAAACCTTAATTTGTTAATCCTAGCAGTTAATTTTTGTAAACCCGACTATAATTATCCCAAGACAGTTGGAGAATCATCATACTATAATTCTTTTCACGCTGCAGTTTGCTTAGGGCCACACTCTGGACCTTTTGTAGTCCGGGACAAGCTGGGCTCCAAGCCCCAAGGCATCTTGAACAGAGCTAAATCTGAATTCACCTCAATCCGACTGTTAGCCCAGAGCTAGCTAACACTGTTGGGTGTGCCAAATTATTCTCTAATTTAGCCACAATGTAGCAGAGTCACTACTTAAACACACAAGTGGTTGACAATCTACTGCTAAGAACATCCTAAGAAAAAAGCACTGAAAGGAATTATCTAGGTCCAAATATAATTGTTGCCAGTGGTAAAGGCAAATTGTGTTTGTTTAAAAGCTTTTATGACAATAATATATGTGTTTACCCTCTACAGAGGTATATATTATCAGAGATTATTTATTGGTTTGAGGGTTTCCCACACAGCTTCTATTCAAACTCATTATAATGCAGAAAATTACATTAAAATACAAAATGTCACAGAAAGAGGAAACATTCTCAATTTTGTATTACATATATAGATATACGATACAAAGCGGCATATAAAACCTTGTTCATCACAATCTGCTATGTAAACAGAGACTCCAAACAACCATGAGTCACTGCAACAAATAATAAAAACAAGTGAGTTTCTTTCTCAGCCAGTGCAAAAATATGTGTCAATACATCCAGGAATCTCTTCTTAAAAGCGTGGTACATTACTTGTTTTTAGTTGGTTTCCAAAATTATGCCACAACACTCCCAAAAACAAATGGAAAACATAAGAGCAGACATACATGCAGACTATTCATAGCTGCTTCACAAAGAACTACTTGACTGCAATGGGGGCTTTGTCACCTCTGTTATTCAGCCAGCGCAGTCACCATCACAACCTATTCTGACACCAAATGTAAAGTCCAACTGCCCTCCAAATCCCTCCCAATTATAAAAAGGTCCTTGAGTTGCTGTTTTGCCCCCTCTCCAGCTCCTGTCTGATTACTGAGTGTGGGGCGAGCTGCGCAGGCAATCAGCCGCAACGCGCAGAGGACCAAGAGGACTGGGGAAAAAATCAAATCCAAAACACTGCAAAAAATAAACTAAAGGGGGACTTCTAGACCACAATTACAGGCCATCCAGTCAGGCCTCTGCTCCAGCACTCAAGAGCTGCCGTGATTTCCGACAGAAAAGGTTATTAGTTTTTATTGGAGGAAATAGATGCTGGGTGGCTTTAAATGGCACAGTAATGTAGGGGGGTTGGAGGGAGGCCTCCTGACCCAGGTCTCCCAAGGGTCCCATTGTGCTGCCGGAGAGACACACAGAAGCTACTGCACACCCTCTCCCCTTCCCCCCACAGCTCCTACTTGAACTCCAAGGCAGTGCCGTGGTCTTCGGCCTTGAACTCAACCTGGACACCCTCTTTTTCTGACATCCCTTTAAACATAAGCATCGTCACTGATGAGTTTTCTGTAGCCTCACATTCTCCCTCTGTCCCAACTTCACAGGTGAGAACCTCTGAAAAACACTGTCACCCTCTCCATTTAAATATTTTATCTAACTTAGGTTTGTGGCTATTTCTGTTTTAGAGATATAGTCATCTGCAGTTTGGAAATATTGAGTGATTCATGTGAAACCAAAGATTAATTGTTCTGAAATCACAACTTCATTCTACAAGAGAGACTTAAGTACATTTAAATTTCAACTGTTTCTCACAAAATAAAGTGAGTAAAACACACACATACATGTGCTTATGCCTCCAATGTAGTAGCAGTACATGTGAAAACATTATCAGTGAGCGTGGCGGCTGCGTGTTTACTTGGCTCGGTGTAATGACTGCCAGCAGATTTCCTGTCACGAGCATGTGAGTCTGCGGCTCCAGAAGGAGAAGAGAAGTATGCATCCATATTTGCCTTTGTGCTGGGCTGCCAGTGTGTGTACTCTGCTGTGTGTGCGGTTATTTCAGAATGTGTAAGCTATGATCTGCCTGCACCAGATGAAGTGCTCTCCACAGGCGTCGGTGTGCTGGTGTCCAGTGATAGGCAGCGATCAGACATTTATGCTTTTATCAGCCAGAAGAAATATACAGAGAAGATTTTTTACCTTTACCCCATGCATATGATGCAACATCTCAGTCACTTAGGTGTGTAAAATGCAATTACTTTGATTATTAGAGTGTGTCAAAATATGTCACTGTTTGTCAAAGTAGATAATATGTTAATGCTATCTTTTGTGAGTGTGTGCATGCACGTGTGTTTGCCTTCATTGTGCTTGCCGTACTCCCCTCTCCTAATCTGTATTCAGAGCAGGTATGCTCCAGCACGGACCCACAGCTCAGTAACTAATGGAGGGGCTGATGGGAGGCTGATGACGACCACAGGGCCATTTGTACACACACACACACACACACACACACACACACACACACAAGGTGCACATATACAAACACAAACCCCTTTGGTCATTTCCAGCCACATCTGGACCCTGCATCATGCTGCTAGTAGCCAGGTACGTTAATTACATTCACCATTTAATATTGGTGAATTTTTTTTCTTTAATGCCAAGGGATGCAATTTGATACATTTTATCATCTTTCTGAGTAAGTGAGTAACAATTACAGTGCAAGGCATCATCTTCTTCTGCATCCGTTGATTTTGCTGCTGCCGTTGTTGCAGCTACTGCTCAGATTTCTGCCTATAATTGTATCCACTGTAAACTTTTCCAGCGAACCACTGCCCCTCTAAGTTGATTGCCAGGAAGTGCAGGGAATTAGAAAATTAATGTCACATCAGGTCAGTGCATTAGAGAGGTACGCACATGCCCTGGTACAATGTGTTTGTTCTGTTACCTGCGACTAGACTTTTACACAAAATTCATTACATAAATTCATTTTGATTTGCACAATTTTCTGCCTTAGAATGAACCCACTGCCTAACATACACAAATATCGGTGTAAAATAAGACTCAAAAGCTTTACCCAAAAGTACAACAAAAAAGAAATGCATGTGACGTCAGTCAAGTGAAACATGTAGACCTAAAGACATCTAAAACCTCATAGCTCTGATGTACCAGAAAACCTGTTTCCATCCACTTTTCTTTCGTCCCCTCATATGTCTTGACATCTTCTTCCATGAAATATCTGTGAATCTTCACTGGCCAACTTTTCTTGTCCCTTCCCTTCCTTTACTTCCCTTTTATATATTTTCCTTTCCTTTTTCCTCCTTCTCTTCCTCTGCTGAGCTTGGGCCAAAGAGCTGACAGCTAGTGACCTAGGGGCCTCCGGGGCTCACAGGGAGAAAGGTAATGGGCCCAACCCCGGAACGCACTCTCACTCTCGGCACACATGGGGCTGCCGGCAGCTTTGATCCAGTAGCCCCTGCTTGGGTCTCCTGACGCCTGGTGAGGAAATTCATAGGAACAACTGGAAGAGGTCTGTGTTTATTCAGCTCCTTTAATGAGGACGGAGACGGATTATCGGGGGCCTAGATCTCCCCAAAAAAACACAAGGAAAGAAAACTGCTGCTCCTTCCAGATGTTGCTCTATCACCGGTCACTCCAAAAGAATCCAAAAGAGAGAGAGAGAGTGAGAGAGAGGGAAGGTTTCAGTATGCAAGAGGGAGAACTAGTGGTCGGCAGGAGAATTTCCTAATGTTTTCTCTGTTCTTCTGTCTGGCCAGATGTGGGAGCTGGCCAGCCCTCTCTGGGTGAGCCCAAAGGAGAGCAGCCGCCCAGACGCAGTGGGGAAAGCTGGGGGAGCGGGAGCTTGCAGACATGTGTTATTGTATTTTTTTCTTTGCGGGGAGGGGGGGGTTAGATGGTGTAAGTTACCCAAAGCTTTCAGGCATAAGCTTTACTTTAAGCAATTTGTGCTGTCTTAAGGAGAAAAAGAAGCTATTTCCTGAGAATTTCATACAACATCGAATGTGTTATTATTATTGCATTATTATTGTGTTATTATTATTTTTACACATAGGCTCATTGTGTCAGGCTCTTGACCCTTTTGCCAGAAGACTGACCAGATCAATATGTCACTCTATTGTCAAAACATTTAGGGGAGGATTACGGGTCAGCCACTGGTCACAGATCCTCACACAGAGAGGGCAAAGGTCAGTCTGCGGTCCTCATTTACATGTGATTACCACACATCAGATCTTGTGAAGAGTATCACCTGTGGTACAAACAGCTTGGTAGCTGGAGTAGCCCGAGCACATTCAAACCCACTCACTCGAAAACAGGCCTCTGTTGCGAGCTACAAAACCAGATCATCTTCACCTTTCTCCTCTGAACTGCTAACCCTTCTAGGTTCAAGGTCAGGGCAGTGACAGGTTGAAGAAGAGGTGTCCACTGTGTGCTCTTGTGTGTGAGAAGGCTCGCGATAGGTCAAGTTCACAACAGAACTGTAAGCCAACATAAAGATGCAGACACTTAAATGACTCTGTAATGGTCATCCAGATTCATGTGAATGTACATATCCATAAAGAACCACTGTGCCTGCGTGTGCGCAATCAAACAAATTATCATGTACGTTCAATAATGTAAATGCACTTCACAACTATGAAATTAAACTTGAGTAGATTATTGAATTAACCGAAATAAAACACCATTTCACTGGTGATGATTAGTACATCTGCTCACTACTACAGCTCATTAGGGAGGAAGCCTTGAGTTATATTAAACCATCATAAAATGATCTCATAAGAAAGACTTATATTTATCTAATTATCAGCCTGCTTTAAAACCAGTCCAGCTCTGACATAAGAAATTTAAGCTGCTGAATGTGTCTTTACGATATCAATAAACAAGTCTTCAGTAAGAAATAACAATTTAATCAACCATCAGTGCACACATGGCCTGTGAGGGCAAGCTGCTTGCTAAATTTGATTTGAAGATTGAGATTATTACACACTACACTGATAATACATTATCATCAGATTTTTTAACAATAACAATTAAAAATTTGTGAAGTGAAGAGACTGTGACATCTGAATACTACTTGAATATAACATTAGAAATATAACATTAGGGTTATACACGCTGTAAAAAGCATTGCATATTTTTATATTTGAGCAAACACTAAAAAAGATATCTAGGTTAAATAAATGTTTTTGGATTACTATCCTACCCTGCTTTTCAACCTTATTTGACATCATTTGCAAGTAATTTTCTATTGTGTGTTCTCAAAAGAGAAGAACTAGAACAAGAACTAAAATGAACTAAATGCTGACATTTTGATTATCTTTTTTTTTCCCCCACCTAAGCCACCTTGAGTTTATTCAACTATTTAAAGTGGAGCTTGTCAGCCATCTCTGTTTTCAGGAATATTTCTAACACATTTAATACATTTTAATTGGATTACAAGCTTTTTGTAAGATTTTATCACTCACCCACCACTGGCAGTTTGAGAAAACAATGTAATCCATGAAAAAATATGAAGAAAATCATGACCGTTTACTTTCAGTCATCATCACCTATTCACATATTAGAATTATTGAAATGTTAAAACACAATTGAAGACGGACTTGATTTGTTTCAGGATGTGAATTATTAGTAAGTAAGGACAGGGTTGATACCAAAACTGTTAGCCAAAAGAACAATGACATGGTCTTTTTTGAAAATAATAGGGTGTGGTTTAGAAATAATGGCTTATATGAATGTAACGGACATATCAGTAAAGACTTTCTATACACTCTTTCTTATAATTTAAACTCTAACCCTTTAGCGTTTTTCGCACCAGTCAGCTTCTCAAGAGTTTGTTTGGAGATTAAATCTATAAAATACAAACTTTCCTCAAAGAAAGTATTTCCTCTAAAGTATCATACACGTAGTGAAACTACAATGAGAAAAAAAAAAGTTAAGGAAACACTTACCAACTGTGAAGCAGAGGAAAGCTTCCTTCACAGTCCTGCAAAAACATAAGAGAAGTGCATCAGTGTCCACACTCTTCAATCATACTGTATATTTTTCAAACAATTATCTTTAAGAAAATAAAAGGTCTCACTGTTCATGTTGGTTTATTACAATTACAATTCATAACCTTTTGCCAACATCCATCTTACTGACCAATAATATCTCCCCCAAGGCCGTACTAAGCTTGCAACAAGATCTTATATATAAATGGATAAAACCTGAATAATCTGGCAAATCACAGACAGCCATTATCATCATATTATTATTTTGCACTCATTTTTGTCTGCAGGCTCTGTGCTGTTTGTTATGAAGTTATATTACAACCTGAGGATAAGAAAAGAAAAGGACACTGCACATACATATTGTGCATAGAATAGATAAAGACTTCTCTTTCTCAGAAAACAAAAAATGTATATATGTAAATCAAAAAAAACTCCTTCCCCAATGATTAGACCAGATAGTCTATGCAGCCCACTTTTAGGCGCTACAAAACACCGCCCACACAAATGCAAACTGTTTCAAAAACAGCTTTTTCCCTACTGCTACTATGGACATTGCGTGTATAATATGCGTTGATATGCTTTTCATCTTCTGTTTATCTTATTGTGTGTATAAGTGTGAGAATGATATTCCAGTTGCCACAAACACACAACATATACAATACCAAGCTAATCACCATGCTGTACCAAAAGCAAACCCCACTAGACTTGCGGCTGTGTGGTCATCAAACTCCAACTTAAAGTCAAAAGGACAATTTGAGAGGGAAAATCTGAACCTTGAAATCACAACCTTGAAAATAGTTTCCTTTCTCCTTTCATTTCAAATGAAATTATTTCTGACGGCATTGCTGATTTGTTAGCAAACAACACGGTAGTTTAATTTTGGTGAATAAGCCACAGCTTAGAGAGCATAATTGCTAGCTTCACACTGGCAGAAGAAAAGTTGTGCCTCAAGATACTATGAATAAAAGACAAACAGACAAATTAATTCATTAATAAATAGAATATAAAACCTACACAGCATACCAAGTTTACTATAACAGAAACAGAAATTAATCTACAGTTTTCCCTGCAGTGCTGACATTCAAACTTAATTTTAAATTATATTGGTATTATTAATGTTGAGCAAAAACCAACACTTCCCTGTTTCTCTGTACAGCATGGTGTGATGATGCTACAGCCTCAATCAGCCTTTAACCCCTGCCCTAAGACAAGGCAAAGGCATCCAATCCCCTGACTCCAGGTCAGTAAGTAAGCTTGTATTTTTGGATGGCTGCTGCCGATTGTGCATGCACTTTAATAAGCGGGCTGGAGGTCAGGCAGATTTATAGGCCCATGGTGGTGTGGAGGGACCGGACTCCCTTGGCCTCCAGCTTCCCTCTGCGCCATTACGCCAGAGTGAGATATAGTGGGATATTGATCCCAATGCCACTTCATTTCGCAATAACTATTACACGATATTCTCCCGGGCTGCGCATGGCTCCTGATTTATGCTGCCTTGCTATTTACATTAGCAGTAAGTGTTTTTCTATACCAACTGAGGAGGGTCTTATAGCCACACAAATGGACATGTGAACATTCACATTCCATACCTGTCTTTTAGCTGCCTTTTCGCAATAGCAGGGGTGCTTAACACACCTCTGACTGCTAGGTGAGTAATGGAAAATACAGACATAAGCATATTGAAGAATACATCCCAGCCTTCATTACAGTTGCGCGATTGACCTTGAGGCAATGTTATTGTGCTGCATTATATATATATTTTTGAAATACCTTCTTGATTACATCCACCAACTATGCAATTTTTTAATTATTTTATATTGTTTCATTCCTACCAATTTTCAGAGTAGTGTACAGTCATATATATATATATATATATATATATATATATATGTATAGATATATAGATAGATAGATAGATAGATAGATAGATAGAGGTGCTTTTGCACTTATTATTATATTTACCACATCAAATGGATTTATAGTACATCCACCGCCATACAGTATGTACCTAGTAAAGCTAAAATAAGAGCTAAAATTCAGATGTCAGCATTACAATTTATACTGTGTTACTGTGTGAAAATATGTCTTCACCATAAACAAATCTAATTGAATGCTGCCAGTTTGTAAATTATATCATATGAAAGAAATTGTCGTCATGATCAGGATAATTAGGATAAGCAGCCTGCGCCTCCTGAGCCTGCCCCGTCACCAGCTGCATACTCCAGACCTGGGTCTTTGCCAAAGTGGCTTCCCTTGCAGTGCCAGGCTGGTGCTGAGTGTTTGTTTACACACAGAGGAAAGCTGTGTCAGTGGCAGCATAGGAGACATGAATGGGGAGGAAGGATGGGAGAAAGACCCTGTTGATACTGGCAGGCCCCACAGGGGGCACTGCGCCTCAGATGCCGTCACTGCTACATTGCGCCACAACAGAAAACAAAGGGACTAATGACCCTTAATTGCTTTGGAGCCGTTTAAAATCAGATGAGTGTCGCCTAAACTGCAGTATGTAAATCAAATCCCCCTCCTCGTTCCTCTTCCCAGTCTACCCCCTAAGCTCTCTCCCCTGGCACAATCAAGTCTTTCTCATAAGGGGGCGGGCAGCTTAGCAGGCTCACTGCCAAGTGAGGGGAGCTGGCAAGCGTGGTAATGTGCAGACACTTGTTGCTACAATGCCTGCCTGTTACGCAGCACATGGTAGAAATGGGGCAGCTGAGGGGCGTGTGTGAGGAGCAGATGGGCATACTATAGCCTCCACGTGCTTCCATATTAAACATGGTAATAGAAAAGAAACGTGCTCTGGTCTCGGCTTTCAAAGCTGGCAGACATTGCGTGCATGTCTCATTCATTAATAGACCATTCATATGCAACACAAAGTTTGATTGTACACAAATGCCCCAATAGAGAGGAAGGGGTTGGTTAGTAAATGCATGTCTGTGTGTGTTTCTGCGAATGCAGTTGAGTGAGTTTGGTTTGGAGGTTGCATACTTTAGCTTTTAACGGTAGATGACATTTTAATCAAACAATCTGATATAAATTTTTAGAGATCACTTCACTGTTGGTTAGAATATTCATAATTATAAATCTTAAAATAATAAACTTTTAAAGTTATAGATGATATTTAATTATATTATATACAGTAACAACAAACTGTGATACTACATTTAAAAGAAAAAAGAAACCACATTTGCGCTGTAAGTCTTTATCAAAACGGATTGTAAATAATAGATCTACTGAATAATAGCAACTGCAGAGTTTAACCATAGTCGATGTTGTCTCCGGGACTGAACCTCAGACCAGGCAGGTGTGTCAAACCCGTGACCTAGTGAGAGGTGAGCGATGTCCTCATGTGCCCCTGGACGTCTCACTGCTCCCACCACACCCATTAACATCAAGCCTTAATGCATTTCTTATATCTGCATGCTTTTCTGCTATATGGCGTCCCTGGTGATTTAAAGACAGCAACAAACCTGTCCTATTTTCAGAGTGACATTATTGATAGACTGTCACTTTAGATTGTAGGTTACTGCTAATGGTTATTTTATGGTGCATATGTCAAATCTGATGTGTAAATTTTTTTCCCGTTTTGTCTATCTTTCTCTGTTTTATTTGAGTCTAATGATAGCCTCAAAATTATTGGCACGCTTTTATGAGCGCAAACACTCCCTTGCTATTTAATAACATTGACAAAATTGACCTTTCAGGAAAATGACCTCAATCTTTGACTAATATGTTATTGTGTTATTGGAACTTTATCATATTATGACATATTTGTTTGTACTGTTCAAGTTAATGGTAACATAATATTCACTGCACTCTGCAGTGAAGAACAGAAAAAGTTGATTCCTCTTGACTTATGTGTACAAAAATAAAAAACATTTACTTTTGAAAAACATGAAAATGTATTGCAGTTAAATCAGGGCAATCAAACATTGATAAAGCATGTATTCATGTTCATCATGCTGTTTTGAAAAGCCAGCTCCCCACACAGACCACCACCTCCTCTTCACCCCTCCACTCTTTATCCACTCCAGTGTTTTCTTCCTGTGAACCTGGATGCCCTCTTGTCATGGATTAGCCTCCATACTTGCGTGAACAAAGACTCAGTCAGCGTGTGTTTATGTGTTGGTCCATGTGTTGTGTGATCCACTTATGTCCGGATCTTAGAGGACCCCAATTTGTTAGGCATTAATCAGGACACCTGCTCAGAGAGCCCCCCGTGTCAGTAGCTCACTTTGTGTCCCAATGGTTTCCTGGCTGCCAGGCTTTTTGTTTCACCACTTCAGTCATCAGTGTTGTTTGAAATCAATTTGACAATTGTGCCTGAGACTGATTTGAGTATGCAAATGCTGCATGGGGAGAAAAGTAGTAAGCCACATACAGACAAAGAGGACAGAGGGGTAAAAATGCTGGATACAGTGCATTACTCTGGCATTAAAGACAGTAAGTCATCCAGAGGTGTTCCAGCAGGTTTGTGTAAACAAAAGAGAGAAAAAAAGCTGAATTTGGCTCTACACTATAACAATGCCACTATCCTGCTCTTTGCTGAAGGACAAGGCATGCGAGAGAACAATAGTTGAAGGGGGGGGGGGAGAGTAAAATGCTATGACAGGACAAGGAAGACTAGGTCAGAGAAAGGGTAGGGAAGAAAGGGAGTATAAGAAAGAGGTAGCAGAGGAAACAAATGAACAAATTCATGGAGCACAAAATGAAAAGAAAGATGGAGGGGAGTGGACTAAAGGAAGGGGGCCCGAGTCATCAGTGGAAGATTTTTATTGTCCAGACACAGGAGATGCACACAAAAGCACAGGGAAGATTCAATTAAGTATCATATGCAGTGACCTTATTGCCATGGTTACGGAACAGTGGAAAATATTAATCAAGCCCGCACTTGCAACAGGGAGAATGATGGTGGAAGGAAAGATAGAAGGAAGACAGGACTGAGAAAGACAGAGGGTGGTAGGACAGGGAGAATGGATAATGGCACAGTCTCTATATGTGTGTGCGCGTTTAATTTTATGTGGGTTTTAATGAGTACTTTTGCAAATGTCCATGACTGTCCCCACCAGGCTTTGGACATCTGTATGCTGACATTAGATATGCCATTTTTGACAATGGATTTTTGACTCCCTTGTGAAAAAAATAAAAATAAAAAAAGTATGAAAACAATGCTACCGTACTACCATCAAAACTCGTCCGGCTCATGTTTGCACAGAGAGTCACAAATGTGGTATGAGCTCAATTCAGAACTCATTTCATACAGGGGTGAACTCACTTTTCAGCTCACAGAGATTGGTTTTAGCTCTCTTCCTGTATTTCAGGTTGAATTTCATGTGCCCAAATACTTTCTTAGTGAAAAAGGGGGGGGAGGTGCACATGAAAATGAAATGTTTTCATCCATCAATTTGTTTTTTTTCCCTGTGTAATGGTAAACTTTACACATGGTTCTAAATAAATCCTCTACAAACCAGTGCTTGCATATTGTTACAGACTCAGACAGAAAAATTATGACGATCATTTCAATCACATTCCATTATGATATTCCTCTCAGTCACATTTCTCTGCACACTGCAGAAGGGGAAAGTTGAAGATTGTTCTGTTTGATGAAGCTGTAGAGTGTTTGCTCGCTGTCTGCAGGGACTGTCTTGAAAACAATCTATCTGAAACTCCCCCGCTGAGCAAAATGTTAAATAAACAAAGGCGGGGATAAACAAAATCCCTCCATTTCAATGTCACTGAGAAGAAAGCTAACATTTTAATGCTGCGATAGTGAAAAGGAGGTGGCAGCCATAGCACGATCCTCGTTTAAACTTTGGACACATGGTGAAATTATTTTGTTTCTTTCAAAACAGTTAATGATAAATATGGTATAATATAACTGCTGCACTTGCTTAAGCCATGAGGCAGTAAAATATCTCCTCTTCCTCACTGGTATTATATTTTAGACTTTTACTGATAATACAAATTTTTAAGTTTGTACTATTTCACTTTTTGGAGTATACTAAAAAAAAATAGAATAAAATATAAAGTTGTAAAGCTCCTTTAAAGGTTTAATATGAACGTATTTGTTGAAAAAAATATATATACAATATACAATATATAAATATATTGTAATTCACATTGTGGTTACATGACAGTCTAAATAAGCGCAAACCTGAAGTATAAAGGAGTACCCCAGGGTACTGTCTTTAGCCCTTTTATTTGTCCCAGTTATTTCCACCCGGGTATATCATTCACTGAGACAACATCAGTATTCACTGTTATGCTGACAACACTCAGCTCTCCATTGACCCACACAACAATTAGACACTATCTGCTTTATTAAAAACTGGATGACCCAAAATGTCTTATAAATAATCTTAGATAAATCAGAGTTTTCACTATCATTCTGGAGAAATGCAGTGAACTAAGTGTCATCTTTGATAACAAACTAAGAGCGGAAAAATGTTTTTTAAAAAAACAAAATGAACAGTATGGTTTCTTGCTGTGGATTGTAATTTAAAATATTTAACTGAACTTGGACATAGTTATCCACGGTTTTATTATATGGCGACTTCATATTACAAGTCACTGCATATTTATTACACCAAAATGGTGATTTAGACTGCAGTTACAGAAAATCACAATCACAAAGCAGAGAAGATATTAATCCTGTCTTGGTGGCTCCAATATCCAGACGCTAAGGACGAATGCACTTTCTTCCCACTTTCTTCTCTTTCATTCCTTTCTGAGGAAATCAAGCAAGCCACCTGAATGGCTTTTTCATCAAGTCTCAATTAAAAGCTGGTGTTAGACTTGTTTCTACTTTAACTGTGTCAATTTACACTGTCTGTTTTCAAATAGTCTGTAACACTTCACCACGTTGACAGCATTATTTTTTATTTTTCATCTAGCATGGTACATGTACTTAAATAATGACTGAAATGATTTATCAATTATCACAATTGCTGTAAAGTGATTTTTTGTCAGACAGTCTACATATCAATTAATGGAATAATCATTCCAGCTCTAAATTACAGCTATGTGTGTTCCTGGGATATTAACATAGTACATAAACACAAAACAGTGGTTCTAAATTCATCTTGAAAGGTAAATAAAGTCATGTGCCGATAGACACAAGGAGTTTATCTTCTCCTAGCTGGAAACTACCCAATTAAATCACAATTTGCAAAGAAGTTGCATCCGCCAGAGGCTATTTTGCAGATAAAATAAAAATTCAGAGGTTTCATTAAAGCGTGAAAAAAGAGTTTAAAGTTTTACCATGCAGTTACTAAACTGCAATGAATAACTTCACTGAATATTGAGCTGCAACTCGGAACTTCGACGAGAGAAGTTTTGTAAGAAGTTGGCGCAAGTTGGTCCTTTTATGAGTGATTTGAAGAGTGACAGGCAGTGGTCATGCAGGAAATCTGCCAATAAAGTCGTAACTGAGTGATTTGAGTTCAACATTGGTTCCATCCCCTGCCTACTCTAATCCTGAGTGTCTGAAAATTTCCCTGCCCATCCCTGTGGCATCGCCTGCAAGGACCTATGGGTGAGACAGAGACTGAGGTGTAACAGGAGAGGGCCCGAGCAGAGTGGCTGGTAAAGTGCCTGATGTGACCATGACCACTTCCAGAAAAAATTTAATTCCACAGCTTCAGCCATCTCCAGCTGATCTACTACTCCAAGGTCATTAACTGTGCCACAGAAGGTCACATGATTAATGAGTGACAGACCCTCTGGTGCAATAACGTGTATGAACGTGGTCCATTAATTAGACAGGGGGGCCAGAGAGAATGGATGGACAGGGACAGGTTGGCCTCCTCACAACCCCGTCCTTCTCAGACCCCATTTTTCATTTTCATCTACACAGACACATATATCCACTCATAATATTCCCTAAAATACCATGTATTCTCTTTAAAAAACATCACATCAACTTAAAAACTTTAATATTTCAACAATGTACATTATAAAATTCTAACATACCATTGCCCTGATTTAAAAAGCAAGAGGTTTTCTGAGTCTAAATGGTCATGGTTCAGTGCAACTAAATAGGTCCAACCACTGCTTAAAAATGCTGTGAGCATTGGCCTTAGGTTGATCTGGGTATCAAGCATCAGAACGCTGTGTTGTTGCAGTCCTTTTCCAGGACTATGATAAGCACTCTGCATTACTGAGGGCAATCTCCAGAAGGAAATGAAACATTCTGCTGCCACAGACTGGCTTTATTAGAAGACAACAGGTCCGGCCTCTCAGGATATACAGATCAGGAGATTTAATTGATGCTGACTGACTGTCAATGCACTCCTATAGCTGGGAGAAACAAGAGTGTTTAACACTGCTCCATTGTAAATTGTATTCATTTCTCAGGCTAATCAACTTAATGCAATTCCAATAAGTCCATTTCTTAGAGTGGCCTTGTTGATTTGAAACCTCATATCCCTCCGTTTTATTTTCACCAGTGCCAACAAATGTAATGGCTGCTAAGTATATTGGGCAATAATGTAAGAATGCTCTACATTCAGTGCATGCATTTCAATTTTACCTCGAGGTCACAGCATTATGGATTTACCCCAATGGGGTCATTAATCATAAATACATACACTGTATGTAATAACAACGAGTAGGGAGAAATAGACTTCAGGGAAGGTTTCAGATGAGGACTTGTGTAAGACCAGGGGATACAGTGGCTCTCTATGTAAACAAATCTCATCAGTTCACCCACTGCACCTGGGTCAATGTTTTCCCAAAACTGGTACACAGTCAGGCAGTCAGTGTATGTATATATAAGTTGTCCCAGAAACATAATAAGCACTGACAGGGTGAGCCAAATTCACTCAGTGCACAACCAGGAAAACAACATCTTTTGGAAACTGGGAAAATAGGAAGATGTATGAAGGAAGATATGTGCTTGTGTAATGATGTTTTATTGTGAGATGAATTCTAGGTCATAAGATATTTATCTGTAGTTATGAATATGGAGGCATAATAATTTATGAGGCATGGTGATAATAAACATAATTTTGAAAGGTACTGCTGACATTCTTACACTACTTTTTATAAATGAACAACAAAAATAAAATAAAAAATATCCTTGCATCTTATCAAACATTCAGAGAACCCCTTGACCCTTCTGAATAAAGCATCTCTCTGGAGATTTGACACACATCTCTCAGCACAGATCTGAAGACAGCCATGAATGTTGTTTGCCCTCTGATATATTTTTAATATTCAGATCATATCAAATATGTCCTCTTTCAATAATTGATCTATCTATCTACTAGCAACATAACACATGCTGAGCTTTGGCATGTGATTTCTATGCCCCAGTCAGTATATCTTCTTCCCTCTATGATAAGGAGAGCTCCGGCTGCTCCCTAGATGTAATGCGCTTGGCCAAAGGAACTACCCCAGGCATGCTTCAACGAACCCTGCGACCACAAACTTCGGTCCGTTACACTGTAGCTGAATTTGTGTCCAGGCTCAAAATCAGAGATAAAGATGCACCAATGCCACAGCTTGAAAGAGAATGATTATGAGTATGAATGAATATTTTTTACTTGTATTAATTGTAAATAAAAAGTATCTGTGCACAAACAATTTCACAGTTGTAGCAAAATATCTGAGAAAAATATCTTATATTTTAGGTATATTGTACTGCATGTTAACTTCCTGTTTGACGAAAACATGTTCAGTTTGTTAAGGTCATTCATGCACTTTGGCATTTTAAAATGACAGCCGCTGCAAAGCCACATATCTATGGTGTAAGATATGTACTAAAACAATTTTTTTCCTACAAGAACACAGTGCAACACAAACATATCGGAGTCTAATGGAGTGAGTGTTTTCCATCCTGTCTTTTGACCAACAGCATATCCTGTGGTGGCTCATTTCCTTAGTGCAAGAGGTTCCCACCCTCCATCGCAGCCAGGCTTCAGGGGGCATGGTGGAGAGAATACGAGATGGAGGGAAGGAGCAAAGTAGAAGAGGGAAACCATGCTGGGAGAAAGGAAATCTGCCATGTGCAGAAGCAGAGTGGCTAGAGGACATTTCACGCTAATGGCGGCCGGGCCAATTGAAATGACTGCAGCGCTGCATGATTTGAAGGTCAGGAGACAGCGGATTATATTCCAGTGGTGGCGAAGGGGGATTGGAGGAGTAAAATGGTGTCTCCCCATCACCCCGCCCCTCCTCCTCTCCTGAATTATTGCAGAGCAGCCAAGATGGAATCAACATAGCACCAAACCCCACCATCATTACTTTTATACACAGCACACCATGAAATACGTAGCATTGCTCCGGTATTTTCTGCACCGTACATCATGATGAGAAATTCTGCTCTGGAAGCTCAGTTTGTGAAACTAAACAACACAACAAATTCAAATCCCCCTGCAGCATACTATGTTTTAACTGTAACCAAATTGTATTTATACTCTCCAGTAGTACCATAAAAAAAATGACATAATGTGCATTAGATAAGGTCAACAGCAAATTATGATAAAATACTGTATAAAAGATAACTCTTTTGCTCATGAAGGCCAAAGCATGATTAGACCTTGTCAGTAAACTGCCAATGCTCTTATGTTTATCCTTGAGAAGGCATCATAACAAAACAAACAAACAGATTCCCTTCTGTAGACATGGGTGACAAACTGGGTACAACAGCATGGCTGAAAAAGCACAAGCTATGTTCCGGCTTACAGATGAGGGTGCAAAAGTTACTCACACATGAGAAAAGCATAAAGTGATTATACACATGACTGCAGTAATAAGCTGTAATAAGATGTGGAATGACCATACATATTTACTTCAGACATTGTGCAAGGCAAGCCAACATGATTACATCTGTGTATTTTCATCCAATGAATATTCGAGATTTAAAGCCAAAGAACCTCACATGAAAAAACAAATACTTAAACAACAACAACAAATGAGGCAACAAGGATGTCAAGCAGGATTTCAGAAATCAGGGACATTAATGTAATTAAACAAATCCCTTGGAGGCACTAGCTTCTTTATCTGCTTGATGTGATTTCATAACTTCTGGAGGCTGTGCAAGTTTTCATAATCCCCATTAGACATTGCACATGTCTCAGGAATTCTAACCATGAAAGTGTCAACATTTTTATTGTTAATCAGACTCACAGATACACCTGTCTGAGTCAAAAAAAACTGTGACTAAAGCAGCAGTGATAGGTATTTAGATGTAGGTCTTCCCAGTGTCAGTAAACACTGTCTGTAAATACTTGCGGGCAGCAGCCAATCCAAGCTGCTCTACAACACCGACAGCACTGAGGTGGACATCTTATAGGAGGAGAGCAGATGCCACTCTTTGAGAACAGCCAATAGAGGCAATTGTATCTCTGGAGGGATAAAACACAGATACTTACTACCATGCCAGAGTTCACATGTGTATAAAAGCATCATAACCATATCAGTGAATTTGAATAACTCACCTCGAATATTGTGTTTTGCAGTATACAATATTCCTCACACAAAAGAGAAGAGGAAATAATGGATACTATCAGTAAATGCTGTTTGCAAATACAAAGAAACCTTGTGGAGCCAGCATGTGAAAAAAACAAATGGGGGGGGGGGGGGGGCAATGTTTTCAGAAGAAGTATATTATTTTATTATAAAAAAACATTAATTTGAACAAAAATAAATACAATAAGGTTACCATGTCAGTACTGGTGTACAATAAGGACAGGTAATGCCCAGGTCAGTGGTGTTTCATGATGTGTGGAGGATGGAGAAACACAGTACATATAACACAGGCAGTGATGATGCTAAAATTCTCCCCCACTGGCTAGCATGCTTGTAAAACTCTACAGGAGATAACAGGCAACCGGGGTAGCCCAGTCAATCCAGTGCATGTTTGAAAGGCTGACCATGTTAAGCTCTTAAAGCAAGCATTAATCCAGGATTTTAGGAGCAGAACAAGTTTGGCATGTTATCATGGCAAGGCCCAGACCTTAGCTGGAGTTCAATCACTATGCAGAAGCACTGACAGCACCAGTCACACAGGCCTCAGACCTGACCAGAACTACAATTGGGCTGAGATATTAGGCATGGTCATGCAAAATAACGTAACATCCCTAAATGATCAGTGATTCAAAGTGATGTATTTGACTTACACTTGACTTATTAGAAGCTCAACTTAATTTCAGATTATCATGATTTACTTGATGAAATTTTAGCTTGATGTAGTTGATAAAATAGAGAATAAAATGGATTTATACTGGTTACGGATCATAATCAGCATCCAGGATATACATTTTGCTCAACCAGATAACTGAATGCCTGTTATGTGAAACCATAAGAGCACACAGCAAAGACTTATCTGCTCCACTCGACCCGACTCCAGATACACACAGGCCAGCTCAGATCAACATCTAAGTTAGCTGTGCAGACAAATATATTACG
>NC_060169.1:19075677-19076924 GCF_021292245.1 Micropterus dolomieu
GGGGGGGGGGGGGGGTCAAGTGTAGCATGCTTCTGCAAACTTACATAAATATATAAGTAGAAAAAAATCAAAGACCATTTAGTTCATACCATATTGTACCAACTATAGCACTGTTCTTGTTGGCTTGAGGTTTTATTTTTGACATATTTATAGACAGAAAATGTATTTATTTCTGGTAAGCTTCCAAATCCTCATCACATCAAACATTATCTTACAAACATAACAAAACAATTCAACTGTAGTAAAAGAAAAAAAATATTGTAGTTTTTTCTCCCACTTGTTATTGACTCTATTAACTTAAAATATTAATGAAAATGAAATTGAAAGACTTTCAATGAAAATCAAGTTAAATAAAAATGGAATGAAAAAAGACACATATATATATATTTCTTTCCATAAAATTACAGTGTGAATTATGTTTGATCAATGTTTTCAGAAGAAGTATATTATTTTATTATAAAAAAACATTAATTTGAACAAAAATAAATACAATAAGGTTACCATGTCAGTACTGGTGTACAATAAGGACAGGTAATGCCCAGGTCAGTGGTGTTTCATGATGTGTGGAGGATGGAGAAACACAGTACATATAACACAGGCAGTGATGATGCTAAAATTCTCCCCCACTGGCTAGCATGCTTGTAAAACTCTACAGGAGATAACAGGCAACCGGGGTAGCCCAGTCAATCCAGTGCATGTTTGAAAGGCTGACCATGTTAAGCTCTTAAAGCAAGCATTAATCCAGGATTTTAGGAGCAGAACAAGTTTGGCATGTTATCATGGCAAGGCCCAGACCTTAGCTGGAGTTCAATCACTATGCAGAAGCACTGACAGCACCAGTCACACAGGCCTCAGACCTGACCAGAACTACAATTGGGCTGAGATATTAGGCATGGTCATGCAAAATAACGTAACATCCCTAAATGATCAGTGATTCAAAGTGATGTATTTGACTTACACTTGACTTATTAGAAGCTCAACTTAATTTCAGATTATCATGATTTACTTGATGAAATTTTAGCTTGATGTAGTTGATAAAATAGAGAATAAAATGGATTTATACTGGTTACGGATCATAATCAGCATCCAGGATATACATTTTGCTCAACCAGATAACTGAATGCCTGTTATGTGAAACCATAAGAGCACACAGCAAAGACTTATCTGCTCCACTCGACCCGACTCCAGATACACACAGGCCAGCTCAGATCAACATCTAAGTTAGCTGTGCAGACAAATATATTACG
>NC_060169.1:19077024-19079524 GCF_021292245.1 Micropterus dolomieu
TAAAATTACAGTGTGAATTATGTTTGATCAATGTTTTCAGAAGAAGTATATTATTTTATTATAAAAAAACATTAATTTGAACAAAAATAAATACAATAAGGTTACCATGTCAGTACTGGTGTACAATAAGGACAGGTAATGCCCAGGTCAGTGGTGTTTCATGATGTGTGGAGGATGGAGAAACACAGTACATATAACACAGGCAGTGATGATGCTAAAATTCTCCCCCACTGGCTAGCATGCTTGTAAAACTCTACAGGAGATAACAGGCAACCGGGGTAGCCCAGTCAATCCAGTGCATGTTTGAAAGGCTGACCATGTTAAGCTCTTAAAGCAAGCATTAATCCAGGATTTTAGGAGCAGAACAAGTTTGGCATGTTATCATGGCAAGGCCCAGACCTTAGCTGGAGTTCAATCACTATGCAGAAGCACTGACAGCACCAGTCACACAGGCCTCAGACCTGACCAGAACTACAATTGGGCTGAGATATTAGGCATGGTCATGCAAAATAACGTAACATCCCTAAATGATCAGTGATTCAAAGTGATGTATTTGACTTACACTTGACTTATTAGAAGCTCAACTTAATTTCAGATTATCATGATTTACTTGATGAAATTTTAGCTTGATGTAGTTGATAAAATAGAGAATAAAATGGATTTATACTGGTTACGGATCATAATCAGCATCCAGGATATACATTTTGCTCAACCAGATAACTGAATGCCTGTTATGTGAAACCATAAGAGCACACAGCAAAGACTTATCTGCTCCACTCGACCCGACTCCAGATACACACAGGCCAGCTCAGATCAACATCTAAGTTAGCTGTGCAGACAAATATATTACGAGCTGACAGCTCCTGCATCTGCAAAAGTAGCATCATCATGTTTTAGAATTGGCACAAATACCCATCAGCCAATACAACAGCAGCAAGCACAAAGTCACGTGACGTGGCACAAATGTAGACACACACACACACACCACTAGGGTGCAGTCATAGGGCTTGGGCCTAGGCTTAGGGCTAGAGCATAGGCTTAGGAAACTGGGTGTGCTTTCTGGCAGATGGGGGATGTTAGGGGCAGCGTGTTGACTGATAAATCTTCCTGCACAGTGTTGAGCTATGATCTGACATATGAAAAAATACCAGCAAAGCTGTGGAGAAAAGAGAGGAAATTAAATGAAAGGGGGATGAAGAAGGGGAGCAATCCAGCACTGAAGCAGGCATCTGTTTTGCTCCACATCCTCATCCACAAACATACTCTGGATGTGGAAGCACACGCACGCACAGTCAGTTTAATCTACATATGAGATTTCAGTTATGTTTCTACATTTATTCTGGTTGTGTCATACGCACAACAGTAGCTAAAACACTGGCTAATACACATGTCAAAAATAGTCTTGTGCGCTTGTAAGAATATCTACTACTTCCTGTGTGGGATTTATGGAGCTTACGATCTGGATCATCACTGTGTGACAGTCTTCATTTATGTATATTGTTTACTGTATTGCAGAGATAAAAAAAGACACATACTGATAGTTATTAAAAATGCATGGGTTTTGATTTAAACTTTAATTATAATAGTAGTCTCATCTTTTGATTGAATTGTGTTTAATTCTTAATTTGGCAGGGAAATCTCATGAAGAAGATGGCTTGGTGGCTATTTTTTAGCATGATCCGTTGCAAAACACTTGAGTATGATCCACGATTAATGATTATAAAAACAAACAATGCTCTATATCTGTGAAAAGTTATACACTTCCTCTAACTGTATGAACAGTTAGATGCCAGTACACCTAACTAAATCTACTGGATTCAAATACATCAGCCCTGCAATAACTACACTTTTCACTTTCACAAATGGTTTTAGAGGGGTCTTGATTTAACTGTATGGTAGTTTTGAAGGCTAAATTGTGTTGCTGTTAAATTGTATTGTGTTATATACCCATATTTATCAATGAGGGTAGATTATATTTGTATTTGCTATGAAAATGCCCCAATAAAAATCAGTGCTTTAAATGGCTGTCAGTAAAGTGGTTCCTCTGATTTGTTCTGATACTTAGCCAAACTATCAGGGTTAAAGTTACTGTGAAAGTGAAAAAATAAACTGTGTCCACAAGTTCACACTCACCAGAGTAAAAAAACATTTGATATTTTGAACACCTGCCCCAGAGCCATGTCAACTCTGTGAGTGGACAGATAATTCTCCAATAAACACTTGTGGACTCCAAATAATTGCAACTGATCAACACTTATTAACACTGGGAGAGCTGCTGTGCATGATTTTTGGGTTTATGTGTGTGTTAGTGAGTGTGAGTGAGTGAATGAGTAAGTGAGTTAGTTAGTGAGAGGGAGAGAGAGAGAGAGAGAGAGAGAGAGAGAGAGAAAGAGTCGAAATGGATTTCAGCCCTAGAATAAATCACTGTCGCCACAGAAACAAGCAGACAGCTGTGATGGATGGCTGAAATTTTTGTGTTGATGTCTTTAGTATTGCTGAC